>NC_089216.1:1172821-1190321 GCF_963930695.1 Labrus bergylta | reverse complement strand
AGTAAGAGTTTTTAGATCACGCTCATTCTGTGTCAGTTTACATGAAATGTGAAGCTACGAGCTAACTAAAGAGCGCTAACATTAGCATGCTAACACAACAACGCAGGACACAGTTAATGTGAAGCTACGAGCTAACTAAAGAGCGCTAACATTGGCATGCTAACACAACAATGCAGGACACAGGTGATTGCAGCTTGGGCTAAACTCCATCATGTGAACGCGGGTGGAGGAGGGTTGGAGGTGTGTTTCTGGAGGATAGCGGAGCCTCCGGTATGAAGGAGGCGTGGCCAAACAGCAGGCCGACATCTACTGGATCCAAAAGTTGCACATTCTTTCTCTAAGTGCGTAGGTGTCTAGATAGAGACTTAGGGCCCCGTTATTAGTAGTAGTACTACCATTCTTATTAGTGAAAATAGTAGTGTGAGCAGCGATAGAAAGCTTTGCAGAATTAGACTGGACCTTATGTAACTTTACTTTAGTTCACTTGCAGCAGTGTGAGTACCTTGATGAGGTCCATGAGCAGTGAGCTTTTGAACATCCAGTCGAGCCTCATATTACTGTCGGCCAGCAGGTCTGCCAGACTTCCTCGAGGACAGTGTTCGACCACCAGAGCAAAGATCCCTGAGTCAAGGAACAGTCCCACATACAGGTTCAGGTTCTCATGCCTCATGTCCCTCAGCTGGACAGTGAAGAACAAATACAGATCAATACATTAGGTTTCATGTCAACATATGGATCGATATACTGAAGGAGAAGGCAGGAAGTTTATTATAGAATACAAACACATTTTAAAATGTGTGTTTAACAAGGATTAAGTATTGATTTGGCTTTTTCAAGTATCCACTGTGTATTGTACCTGGGTGAACAGACTCTCGGTGCTTGGATTAACGGCTGTTATCGTCCTTTCACTTGAAATCTTCTTCAGCCAAACCCAGTCACCCTGACAATAACATGACCAATCAGAGCACAGAGTCAGCGAGTAGGTAAAACACACAGGGTAATGTTCTCTTCTTCAATTGGCAGTTATAATCAGTGTTCGAGTCAGAGTCGAGTCTCAAGGCTCCATTGCTCAAGTCAGAGTACGAGTCCACGTCACCAAACTAAAATTTGAGTCGAGTACAAGTCCCCAAACAACAATCTGAGTCTTTATCAAAGAGAAGAGAAGCTGTTTATAACAACTGTAAATGTTTCCATGTGTGCACGTTGTTGTCACAGTGATGTCACAGTGATGTTGCAGTGATGTCACTGTAATGTCGCAGTGATGTCGCAGTGATGTCACATTAATGTCGCAGTCATGTCGCAGTGATGTCGCAGTGATTTTGCAGTGATGTCACGGTGATGTCGCAGTGATGTCACAGTGATGTCGCAGTGATAGCGCAGTGATAGCACAGTGATGTCGCAGTGATGCTGCAGTGATGTTGCAATGATGTCACAGTGATAGCGCAGTGATGTCACAGTGATGTCGCAGTGATGCCGCAGTGATGTCAGTGATGTTGCAATGATGTCACAGTGATGTCGCAGTGATGTCACAGTGATGTCACGGTGATGTCGCAGTGATGTCGCAGAGATGTCGCAGTGATGTCGCAGTGATGTTGCAGAGATGTCGCAGTGATGTCACTGTAATGTCGCAGTGATGTCACATTGATGTCACAGTGATGTCGCAATGATGTCACGGTGATGTCGCAGTGATGTCACAGTGATGTCATGGTGATGTTGCAGTGATGTCGCAGTGATGTCACTGTAATGTCGCAGTGATGTTGCAGAGATGTCGCAGTGATGTCACTGTAATGTCGCAGTGATGTCACACTGATGTCGCAGTGATGTCGCAATGATGCCATGGTGATGTCGCAGTGATGTCACAGTGATGTCATGGTGATGTTGCAGTGATGTCACAGTGATGTCACGGTGATGTCACAGTGATATCACGGTAAGGTCAAAACAACAAAAGTAGGTTAACAAAAAGTTCATGTGCAGGTGTACCTCCAGGATTCCGATATTGGAGCTCTCAGGTGTGGTCAGGATGTAACTTCGAGCAATTGACCGGAAAGGAGTTTTAATTTCCAGAAGACTCCTCATGATCGACTCGTCGTTGAGTTTCTGTAAAACAATGACTTAGTCAGCAACTTTTACAATGTCCACAACAACAATCAGGACAACGTCAACAAAGAGACAATTTAATCAACAACCCCTAACCCTAACCCCCCATCAACAAACAATCACAACTACTGACTCCCAATCAACAAACAATAACAACTACTGACCCCCAATCAACAACCAATCAACAAACAATAACAACTACTGACCCCCAATCAACAAACAAGAACAACTACTGACCCCCAAAAAACAAACAATAACAACTACTGACCCCCAATCAACAAACAAGAACAACTACTGACCCCCATCAACAAACAATAACAACTACTGACCCCCATCAACAAACAAGAACAACTACTGACCCCCAATCAACAAACAATAACATACAAATAAATCAACATCTTTGAACTGTAAGTACTGAACTGTGTCTGTTCCAGTATAAAGGGGTTGTGGTACCAGTTCCAGTATAAAGGGGTTGTGGTGCCAGTACCAGTATAAAGGGGTTGTGGTACCAGTACCAGTATAAAGGGGTTGTGGTACCAGTTCCAGTATAAAGGGGTTGTGGTACCAGTTCCAGTATAAAGGGGTTGTGGTACCAGTACCAGTATAAAGGGGGTGTGGTACCAGTACCAGTATAAAGGGGTTGTGGTACCAGTACAAAGTTTTATTTGAAGATCTGTGTCTGACCTTCCTGCTGACTTGCGTGTCGATGAAGACGATATCGTCCAGAGTCAGGACTAGTTTGGTGAGGTTTGATGATCTCTTGTACTTCCTGTACACACACACACACAAATATACATAAATGATTTTGGTATTCAAAATTCAGTCTGTGTGTGTGTGTGTGTGTGTGTGTGTGTGTGTGTGTGTGTGTGTGTGTGTGTGTGTGTGTGTGTGTGTGTGTGTGTGTGTGTGTGTGTTTGCATTCACTTGATCCAGTAGAGTAAAGCTCCAATCAGAACGCAGAGCAACAAAAAGATGAAGAACATCGTAATCGAGTCCAAACCTGCAGAAAAAAAAAAAACATTTTCATCCTGAAAAAAAAAAGAGCTGAACTTTCCCAGCAGCACCTGAACACCTCATCTATTCAAGAAATCTACATTCCACATGATCCCACTCTCCCTGTAGGTCATTAAACGCACCGCCGCTGCAGGCCTCGTCCGGGTCGAACCAGCAGAAACTGGCCGTGGGGGGTTTTCCTCCGGGGAAGGTGAGTGAGCGACTCAGTGGTTTCAGACCACCGACTGTCCCGTCCGTGTGTGTCGGAGCGAGAGAGTGAGTCGGCACGAGTCGGTCGCCATCGCTGTCCAACACTACGTACCTGGCCTGAAGACCACGCCCATCTTTTCCTCCATACAACACCTGAAAAAAAATGGATGAAGCTGCATGATGAGACTAAATTTATCATAAACCACCGTATCCATCATCCCTCTTTTTATAATGAGTTTAAAGATATTGAGAGTGAAAGTGAAAGTTTTGGACCTGGTTGAAACCCTGGAAGTCGAAGCCTCCGTCTGAGTGGACCAGCTGAGTGCCCGTCACCCAGTGCCCGCCCCCCGCCTGACGACGCTCCTCCACTGCCTTGGCAATGAAGTACACCATGTTAAAGATGGTCCCAAACACCGGAGACACCTGCAGACAACGAGCAGGTCAAAATAAACCAATCGTGTGTACTTCCTGTGTGTAGTCACAGTTGGTCTACTTCCTGTGTGTAGTCACAGTTGTGTATTTCCTGTGTGTGGTCACAGTTGTGTACTTCCTGTGTGTAGTCACGGTTGTGTATTTCCTGTGTGTAGTCACGGTTGTGTACTTCCTGTGTGTAGTCACAGTTGTGTACTTCCTGCGTGTAGTCACAGTTGTGTATTTCCTGCGTGTAGTCACAGTTGGTCTACTTCCTGTGTGTAGTCACGGTTGTGTACTTCCTGTGTGTAGTCACAGTTGTGTACTTCCTGCGTGTAGTCACAGTTGTGTATTTCCTGCGTGTAGTCACAGTTGGTCTACTTCCTGTGTGTAGTCACAGTTGTGTACTTCCTGTGTGTAGTCACAGTTGTGTACTTCCTGTGTGTAGTCACGGTTGTGTACTTCCTGTGTGTAGTCACGGTTGTGTACTTCCTGTGTGTTACCTCTGTGGCTGAGACAGCTGATCGGATCTCACGCTTTATTTGAGCTTCGCGAAAAGCTTCGTAGAAGTTCTGGTCGGACGCCATGGTAACGGTAAGAACAGCGCTGTAGGCATGACGAAGCTTTGTGCTATTGGTCAGCTGAGGGAATATCACATCCTGATTGGACAGAAGAGTGAGTGTAAGTTTTATTGTGAAAGGGGACTTCCTCTTTGTGTTACTCAGATTATTGAATTTTCCATTTTTATGTTTCTTCATATTTTACATGACGCCCCAACTTTTAGAAACTAAAGTGGCGCCCCCTCAGGTTACAGAGGGAACTACTGATGAAGTTATTTTCTGTTTGGTGTTAAGTATCGATCACCTGGTACGGCATGGCGTACAGCAGGGCGTCATATGGAATAAACACGTAGCCATCAGAAATCATCCCCATTTCCAGTGCAGTCAATAGAAGCTCTCGCTGGTCCTCTCCACCAATCAGGACGGAGGTCATGCACAGGATCACCACTGAGACAAAAAATCAGGTAGAGAAGGAAAAATCATAAGAAAATTGACCTTTTAAAGATTTTTATTTTATTTTGAAATAGTTCATTTTTGTGTTAATCCATCAGATTTGATTTTAAACTCTGACCTTTGACCCTGTCCGCCTCTCGGATAGCTTTAAGCGCTTCACGAGGTCCGCCGTTTTTCTTTGAGTCCATGGTAACCACTGGACCAATGGGCAGTCCCAGAGCTCTCAGTGCTGAGGCCACTTCCTGCCCAGTGCTCTCCCATAGGTCAGACGGAGCTGAGCGAACAGGAAGAGGCGGGACAATGTTAAAATTACAACAATTATTACTTTTAAATAACAGGACAGATCAAGCATAACCCTGATTGGTTGTGTGATTTAAATCTAATTTTCACCATAATTTAAACGAAATAAAGATTTAATTAAATGTTTTCATCGCTCCTGGCAGACCCTGACCCCGTTACTCTAAGGCCACGCCCTCCACAGTGACATCACTCCTGTTAGACCTCGACCCTGTTACTTTGTGGCCACGCCTCCTCACCTGAGATGACGCCAACGTGCGCCCAGCGGAAGAACCTGAGCACAGTGAACAGTACTTTGCTTGGAGGAGTGATGGGAGGCAGGTTTGGCCAATCAGCAGCAAGGCATCCAGGAGAGGCAAGGCCCGCCTCCCAATGCTGAGCCAATAGGGAAGCTGCATGACATAGGGCGGGGTTAAAGGGTCCAATGTAGGCGTGGCCGTAGCCCTCCAGCTCCCCAAGTTCTGTGAGTGCTGAAAAAAAATCAGAGAAGAAGAGAATTTATTGGTCAAGAAAAACAATTGTTAATGTTAATTGATGATGTCATGTTGTTTTCTGTTTATCACACTGTTGGAGGCGGGGCTTATTTCCATCATTAAACTAATAATCATGGCTCATAAACAGTCTGATTGTAATCCACTGTCTGAAAATGTGTGTTTCTCTCTAATCTTTCTTGATTGATAAACTGCTGTTTTGATTGGTTGACAAACCTTTGGAGGCGGAGCAATCTTCACTCAGCAGTTTGATATCGTACCAGTATCCTCTGCTCAGACCGCTGTCGCTGCGTAACCGTGACAACGCCAGGTTAGCTGCAGCCGTTGGCATCGCTCTGGAGAACATGGGGTCACATGACCACGGACCAATCAGAGCCAGCTTAAAGGTCGCTGTCCTGACATCCGTGATGCATAGCAACCACAGGAAAATGCCTAGCAACCACCTGGAAGGCTGCATCCTGGGGACCTGACGATGTGAAATTAAACAAATACCAACCAAAAATATTAATTTAAAAACATATGTTCTGATAAAGTAATAAATATACACATGGTCAGAAAAATATAATAATAATGATAACAATAATAAAATGTTAAAGGATTGCAAAAATAAGTCAGACAGGTCAGACGGGACCCATAACGCAGCACACTGTAAGACAAGACCCTGAACGCAGCACATGGTCATTGTTAGAAATGATCGTGAATGTAGCACATGGTCAGACAGGACCCTGAATGCATCATATTGTTAAACAGGACCCTGAACACAGCACATGGTCAGACAGGACCCTGAATGCATCATATTGTTAAACAGGACCCTGAACACAGCACATGGTCAGACAGGACCCTGAACACAGCACATGGTCAGACAGGACCCTGAATGCATCATATTGTCAGACAGGATCCTGAACACAGCACATGGTCAGACAGGACCCTGAATGCAGCATATTGTCAGACAGGACCCTGAATGCAGCACATTGTAAGACAGGACCCTGAATGCAGCACATTGTAGCACAGGATCCTGAACACAGCACATTGTAAGACAGGACCCTGAATGCAGCATATTGTCAGACAGGACCCTGAATGCAGCACATTGTAAGACAGGACCCTGAATGCAGCACATTGTAGGACAGGATCCTGAACACAGCATATTGTCAGACAGGACCCTGAACGCAGCACATGGTCAGACAGGACCCTGAATGCAGCACATTGTAGGACAAGACCCTGAACAAAGCACATTGTAAGACAGGACCCTGAATGTAGCACATTGTAAGACAGGACCGTGAATGCAGCACATGTCAGACAGGACCCTGAACACAGCACATGGTCAGACAGGACCCTGAACGTAGCACAATGTCAGACAGGACTCTGAACACAGCGCATGGTCAGACAGGACCCTGAACACAGCACAATGTCAGACAGGACCCTGAACACAGCACAATGTCAGACAGGACCCTGAACACAGCACATGGTCAGACAGGACCCTGAACACAGCACAATGTCAGACAGGACTCTGAACACAGCGCATGGTCAGACAGGACCCTGAACACAGCACATGGTCAGACAGGACCCTGAACACAGCACAATGTCAGACAGGACCCTGAACACAGCACATGGTCAGACAGGACCCTGAACACAGCACAATGTCAGACAGGACCCTGAACACAGCACAATCACGGTTCACAGTCTTTCCTGTAGAATCACAACTATCAGTTTGTGAGCAATTCTGAGTGAAGCTCATATTTGGAGACTTTGAAAGTGACATCATTCTGACTGAATCAAAGAACAACAGATAGATGATCAACATTCACTTTACTCACATGTTGACCTCTAATCGAGGTCATAAAGAGTTCACAGATTAACACAGTTCAGAGAGATGAAGGTGAAAGGGATCCAGTGAACAGTAATCAGACATTGTGTTGTGTTCAAGGTCTGACAAGTGAAATGAGACGATTGAGAAGTTGATCTGTATCATGTGACAATCTTTTTTCTCCCTCAGACTCTGACCCTTTTGACCGGTCTGACCATTGACCTCTAATCCGCAAATGTTAATGCTGACTGACCCCATTAGCTAATGCTGAAGACAGCTAAGAGCGCTAAGTTTAGCAACAATGCTAACGCTCTTAAGACAAGCTGAGAGGTAGAGAGGACACATCTACCTGAGCCCCGCCCCCTCAACTGATTACATCATAACCTCAACCATTACTACTACTAATAATAAGGTTACATTATTATTATTATTATTATTATTAATAATTTAAAAGTTTAAAATTAGAGACTATCAAGGAAACACACCAAAGTGTTGATGACATCATCCTAAACGTTTGTCAATCTGTGATTACTGATTGGCTGTGATAAACCTGATTCAGGTCTATGAGCCAGTAAAACACCTTTCAACAGATGATTCATGTAAACATGACAACAGAGACATAAAACATGAGAGGGGTTAGAGACGATGACTGAGTATCTCAGAGCTAAAGAAGATGTTTCTGATTCTGACTGAATCATTTTGAGAACAAAACCTGAAGGAAGGACTCTGATCAGACACCTGAACACCACACAGGAAGTGATCTGACTTTATCTGTCTCCATCTCTCTGCTGAGTTTCAAGTTTCTGACCATTACAGGAAGATGTTCTGCGTCATGGTGGATTCATGTTGGGTCTCTGATGGATGGATGGATGGATGGATGATTGGATGAATGGACATTTTCATGGAAGGTTGGATGGATGGATGGAGGGATGATTTGATGGATGGATGATTTGATGGATGGATTGATGGATGGATGGAGGGATGGATGGATGGATGGATGATTTGATGGATGGATGGATGGATGATTTGATGGATGGATGGATGATTTGATGGATGGATGGATGGATGGATGGATGATTTGATGGATGGATGGATGGATGGATGATTTGATGGATGGATGGATGGATGGATGATTTGATGGATGGATGGATGGATGGATGATTTGATGGATGGATTGATGGATGGATTGATGGATGGATGATTTGATGGATGGATGGATGGATGGATGGATGATTTGATGGATGGATTGATGGATGGATGATTTGATGGATGGATTGATGGATGGATCAAGGTCGTTCATCCCATCTGCCGTCAGACTCTTTAACAACATCATCACCTCATGCTACACACTGTGTGTGTTTTTTTAAGAACAAGTTACTGTGTCATTTTACATTATTGTATTTTTTTACATTATTGTATTTTTTTATTTAAATGATGTAAATATGTTTGATTTGATTTTAACTTCTATTTTTATTTTTTATGAGTATATTCCCGTCCCCTGTTTTCTGGAGCTGCTGTAATGCACAAATTTCCCCCACGGGGGATCAATCAAGTTTATCTTCATCTTCATCTTCATCTTTATCTTTATCTTTATCTTTATGGATGGATGGATGGATGGATGGATGATTTGATGGATGGATTGATGGTTGGATGGATGGATTATTTGATGGATGGATTGATGGATGGATGGATGGATGGATGGATGGATGGATGGATGGATGATTTGATGGATGGAGGGATGATTTGATGGATGGATGGATGGATGATGGATGGATGATGGATGGATGGATGGATGATTTGATGGATGGAGGGATGATTTGATGGATGGATTGATGGATGGATGGATGGATGGATGGATGGATAGATGGATGGATGGATGATTTGATGGATGGAGGGATGATTTGATGGATGGATGATGGATGGATGGATGGATGATTTGATGGATAATTGATGGATGGATGGATGGATGGAGGGAGGGAGGGATGATTTGATAGATGATAGATGGGGGATGGGTAGATGGATAGATGATTTGATGGATGGATTGATGGATGATTTGATGGATGGATTGATGGATGATGGATGGATGGATTGATGGATGATGGATGGATGGATGGAGGGATGATTTGATGGATGGATGAATGGATGATGGATGGATGGATGATTTGATGGATGGATGGATGGATGGATGGAGGGAGGGATGATTTGATGGATGGATGGATGATTTGATGGATGGATGGATGGATGGATGGATGGATGGAGGGAGGGATGATTTGATGGATGGATGGATGGATGATTTGATGGATGGATGGATGGATGGATGGATGGATGGAGGGAGGGATGATTTGATGGATGGATGGATGGATGATTTGATGGATGGAGGGATGATTTGATGGATGGATGAATGGATGATGGATGGATGGATGATTTGATGGATGGATGGATGGATGGATGGGGGATGATTTGATAGATGGATGGATGGATGGATTGATGGATGGATGATTTGATCTATAATTGAGTCTGTAATACTAACTTGTTAAAATATTAGATATAAAGGTACATTTCATCCTGTGTCAGTCCTCTTAAAGCTCTGTACCTTCATAACTCAAGCTGCTGGTTTTCAAAGTGAGTAACTTTCTAAATGTTCTGTTTAAACCTGCATCATCTTTAGCAACCTGTAAATCTGAAATATCAGTCTGTAAAAATAAATCTGTAAAAACTGCAAAATTGCATAAATGTGTAGAAATGATAAAAATAAAAGTATAAAAAAGGTATCTGTAACATTTTCCTTGGATGAATTCTTTTGATCGCTTCAAACTGTTTCAAGGTGAGATCAGAGACCAGAGGCTCAGGTGACACCTTAAATCCAATCACAGTAAAGCACACACACACACACACACACACACACACACACACACACACACACACACACACACACACACACACACCTGAAAGCTGTAAATTCGATTTGTCAGAACAAGCTGCTGCTCTGTGATTGGCTCATTGAAACCAGGTCAAACTGCACTCTTTGTTCTTCAGTCTGAAGATTTCCATCAGTTCAAACTTCTTTCTCTCTTGATTTTTTACATTTTTAATTCATAAATTAATAAACATCAAATCACCAAACTGTTGGTTTTGTAAAGTAAATACCAAGTCAAGCTTTCTACATAAACACAATGAGAGCACATGGTTTCTGTCCCGGAAGACACTTAACAAACTCTCACTACACGTAAAGATGACATCACTAAAACGCTGTCATTTACATATTTCAGGTTTGTCTTTGAGAGATTCTTTGTTTTCTTTAAACTGTGAACACTTCCCTTTTCACGACTGAGATTGTTTCTGGCTTTCTTCAAGTCAATGACTCGGCTTCACTTTATAAAATGTAGAAACAATAGGGACAGAGTTGTTATTATTTTATATTAATATAATAATATTAAAAGCAATGTGAGATTGCTGCTGGTTGCTTTCTTTATCTTTTTTAAATTAAAGAAACTCTCCAGGTGGATAGATTTCAGTCACATGTGTTCAATAATCTGTTGATTTAATCAGGTGAAGCATCACCTCAGGTTGTTAAAGACGGAACAGTGGGAAGGGTTACCTGCACAGTCCTCAGGTGACTCAGGTTGTCTCTAGTTGTTTCCATGGTGTCTATACGTCTATATATAATATGGGTGGATGTAGGGTTTGATTCTTTAGGGCCTGACAGCACTTCTGTCCTGGCAGCGCTCGCTTTCAATACAAAACCGAAGTAATTCAGAGTTTTCAGCGTTAATCGCCCTAAGCGCTAAGCGTACTCCCCGTCAGCTGTTTTTCTGTCAACAGTTAAACTTTTGGAACAGTGCTGCGCTCGTAGATGTTAATTATCCCTCAACGACCAATTAGAATCAAGAAGGCAGGGTGGGACTTACAACATCAGGTTTTGTTAACAACAATGGTGGACTGGACGCTCGTCTGACTCGTCTTTTGGAGGGAACAGTTCCCAGGTGTGAAACTGCTGCTGATGTCAGAACACGACTTTACATCGTTTTTGATGTTTCCTTGAACTGAAGTAAATATTAAACACAGCTGAAACTGAAGTTCTCTTTCGTAACCTAGCAACAATGACACAGAGGTTCCATCCATCCATCCGTCCATTCATCCATCCATCTGTCCCTCCATTCATCCATCCATCTGTCCCTCCATCCATCTGTCCATTCATCCATCCCTCCATCTGTCCCTCCATCCATCCTTCCCTCCATCCAACTATCCCTCCATCCCTCCACCCATCCCTCCATCCATCCGTCCATACAACCATCCCTCCATCCCTTCATCCATCTGTCCATCCCTCAATCCTTCCATCCAACCATCCAACCATCCCTCATCCATCCATCCATCTGTCCATTCATCCATCCCTCCATCTGTCACTCCATCCATCCTTCCCTCCATCCAACTATCCCTCCATCCCTCCACCCATCCCTCCATCCATCCGTCCATCCAACCATCCCTCCATCCCTCCATCCATCCATCACTCCATCCCTCCATCCATCCATCCATCTGTCCATTCATCCATCCCTCCATCTGTCCCTCCATCCATCCTTCCCTCCATCCAACTATCCCTCCATCCCTCCACCCATCCCTCCATCCATCCAACCTTCCCTCCATCCAACCATCACTCCATCCCGCCATCCCTTCATCCATCTGTCCATCCCTCAATCCTTCCATCCAACCATCCAACCATCCCACCATCCCTCCATCCCTTCATCCCTTCATCCACCTGTCCCTCCACCTGTCCATCCATCCATCTACATCATCCACAAACCAAAAGAAAAGAGGAAATAATTTCACATGTAGAGTTCAATGCAGAATTTAACAACGACAACACGAGTTCCTCCGACAATATGCCACAGTCATGATTTTCAGCAGAAGTCTCTGGTGGCTGCTTATGTGTTGAAGGTGTTCTGTAGGCGGTTTGTGGAGCCTATGAAAAACTTCTTATGACATGACATGCTGTCGTCTGGTTAACATCAATCATGTCTCCTCTCACATCTGTCCTGCGCCACTGTCTTCAAATCTTTTCAATCTAACAAGCACCACTCAGGGTATTTACTAAAAACATATCAGCTCTGTCTTTAAAAGGATGATTCTGATGGGAGAGAAAAGGTGTTGAAACGAGGACACACACTCTGAGAGCAGTCAGCAGGGCGGGGGACAGCGCTGTGTTTCTGTCAAACATGCTGAATTCAAAGGTTGGCTCTAAAAAACCTTCTGATCAGTTCACTGTCTGAGTAAACGTCCTGTGGGTTTGTTGAACGATACGTTACAATACGATACGTTACAATACGATAAGTTACGATACAATACAATACAATACGATACAATACGATACAATACGTTACGATATGTTACGATACATTACAATACGATACGTTACGATACAATACTTTACGATACGATACAATACGTTACGATATTTTCCGATACGTTACAATACGATACGTTACAATACGATAAGTTACGATACAATACGTTACGATACGATACGTTGTGATACGATACGTTGTGATACGATACGTTGTGATACGATACGATGCGTTGCGATACGATGCGATACGACAAGTTACAATACAATACGTTACGATATGTTACGATATGTTACGATACATTACAATACGCTAAGTTATGATACGTTGCAATACGATAAGTTACGATACAATACGTTACGATACGATACAATACGTTACGATACATTACGTTACGATACGTGACGATATGATATAAGAGCTGATCTGTTCTACCGAGGCTTCGCTGTGATCTTTATTTTTTCATAAGTTCCATGATCTGACCTCAATGAACATTCTTGGTATGTAAAGGTTCATGCAGTGTGGATAATTGTACCTTCTGTGTATATTAAAGTACAGGCTGTGTTATTAAGTGTACCTTATTTATGTTTGATGAGTTAAATTTGTAAAAAGGAGACGATTTTCCAAAAATGTAAGAGTTGAATTAACGGTTTGATGTAGATCTTTTGTTGCTTTTAGCTGTTGTGTTGTTTCTATGATTTTTTTTCTACAACACCTTAAAAAATATACTTTAATAACCACTACAGCCAATGTTCCTACTGATCGTCCACTGTATTCATCTTCTCATAATTTCTGTAGTTTTCAATAGTTTTCTGATATTTTCTATATTAAAAAACATTTATATATATTCTGTCATTTTCTTCTGGTCCGTGATTATATTACACAAAATCACTCTTTAACAGACTGACCATACTTAAAAACTATCAGACACACACGCACACACACACAGTGTTTACCTTTGGCTCAAAGGTTCATCGGTCCAAAATCCTTCAATTTCTCTCAATAAAGTAAAAAGAAAAGCCTTCCAGCAGCGAGCAAACGATGCACTGCAGAAAGTGCTGATGTCAGGTCAGAGAAAGAGAGAGAGAGAGAGACTGAGAGAGTGACACACACACACACACACACACACACACACACACACACACACACACACACACACACACACACACACACACACACACACACACAGAGGATTTAGTTTAATCTTGTTTAGAGTTCAGTAAGAAGTTTGGCTTCAGGTTAGAGACTGTAATGAGAGTATGACTTACTGTGTGTGTGTGTGTGTGTGTGTGTGTGTGTGTGTGTGTGTGTGTGAGAGAGAGAGAGAGAGAGAGAGAGAGGGAGAGGGGTGACCTTCTTACCTGTTGAATCTGTGGTCATATCCTCAAAGTTACATGTACTCCCTTGATATCACTGGTGCAGACTGTCTACCTGTGGACATTAAGATGCATACTATCCTGACCTGTCCATAAAACTCCCAATGCATCGACCTGCCCGCCAGTCTCATGATGCATCCACCTGTACATCAATCACACAATGTATCAACCTGTACATCATTCTCCATTCACACAGATACTGTAAAAATCCTCCAGTAAGCCTACAGCAGCACAACTAGGAGCTGTTCCAAGCCTTAACCAGATTATAAAAAAGGAAAGTTTTAAGTCTACTTTTAGAGTCAGAGTCGGTCTCCTCTCAGACCCTGACATTATGATGGTTCCAAAGGAGAGGGGCCTGGTAACTGAAGGCTCTACATCACGTAGTACTAAAGGTAAAACAAGCAGGCCTGTATTCTGGGAGCGCATTGTTCTAGAAGGGAAATGTGGCACTGTTAGCTCTTTAAAGGTCACATCTCCTCCTCTTCTTCAGTGTAAATAAGTGTCAGAGCTCCCCAAAACATGTGTGTGAAGTTTCTTGTTCTAAATCCACTCTGATCCTGTATTTGATCATGTCTATAAACCCCTCTATTTCAGCCCTGCTCAGAACAGGCTGTTTCTGTGTCTGTACCTTTAAATATGTAAATGAGCTGTGTCTGACCACGCCCCCTCTCTGGAAGGGCTTGGGTGTCTCTGGCTTTCTCGCTCCATGTCCTATTGTTTACGGTGAGAAGGCGGACTCAGAGGGCAGAACAAACACCTAGCTGTGGGAGAGTCACCCACCTGGGGGAGGGGCTACTGCCCTTTGTGATGTCATGAAGGGAACATCTCCAAACGGAGTGTTTGAGCACACATTTTCTGAAAAGTGGAGCAGGCATCATTGGTGACTCACCAGAGCACCCTGATATAAGAGAATTTCAATAATCCAACTTGGAGGTAACAAATGCATGTACTAGCTTTTCTGCATCAGGATATTCCTAATGTGAAAATAGTCCTTGAAATGTGTTTTATGTGTGAGTTAAAGGACATATCTCGATCAAATAGAACTCCTAGATTCATAACAGTGGTGCTAGATGCCAGGCTGATGTCATTAAGGACAGTTATATAATTAGAAAAAGTCTCTCTGAGGTTTTTAGGACCAAGTACAATGTGGAGTAGCAGAAGACGTCTGGTCATCCAGGCCCTAATGTCCTTAGTTTACGTAACTGACCATTGATAGGTAAAGTTGAGTATCATTTGCATAGCAATAAAACGATTGCAGTGTTATATTAGCTAGAGGAAGCACATATAAGGTCAATAAAGATTGATCTGATAAACAGGATTTAAACCAACCTAATGCAGTTCTTTTAATGCCAATTAAGTCTTCAAGTCTGTGTAACAGGATGTGTTGGTCAGGTGCAGCACTCACAGCAAACAGCTACGGAGAGAAGTGTTCTTTTTGTATCCATGAGAAATCTGTTTGTAACTGCACAAGAGCTGTGTTAAAAAAGCCAAAAATATCAACCTTTCATTAACAGAGTCACAGTGTTTATGGTCTGTAATGTTTCTGTGTTCCACGGTGTTCTGCACACTGCAGTCCTTTCTGCAGTCACAGTCTTTACAGTGGCGTTCTGCTGATTCAGGGTTCTGCAGTGTTTCAGGGTTCTGCGGTGATTCACAGTTCTGTAGTGTTTACAGTGACATTCTGCAGCTGTTCAGGGTTCTGCAGTGTTTCAGTGTTCTGCAGTGTTTACAACCCAGGATTCTGCAGTGTTTCAGGGTTCTGCAGTGTTTCAGGATTCTGCAGTGTTTCAGTGTTCTGCAGTGTTTACAGTGACGTTCTGCACTGTTTCAGGATTCTGCAGTGTTTCAGGGTTCTGCAGTGTTTCAGGATTCTGCAGTGTTTCAGTGTTCTGCAGTGTTTCAGGGTTCTGCAGTATTTCAAGGTTCTGCAGTGTTTCAGTGTTCTGCAGTGTTTCAGGGTTCTGCACTGTTTCAGGATTCTGCAGTGTTTCAGGGTTCTGCACTGTTTCAGGGTTCTGCAGTGTTTCAGGATTCTGCAGTATTTAAAGGTTCTGCAGTGTTTCAGGGTTCTGCAGTGTTTCAGTGTTCTGCAGTGTTTACAGTGACGTTCTGCAGTGTTTCAGGATTCTGCAGTGTTTACAGTGACGTTCTGCAGTGTTTCAGGATTCTGCAGTGTTTACAGTGACGCGCTGCAGTGTTTCAGGGTTCTGCAGTGTTTCAGGATTCTGCAGTGTTTCAGGATTCTGCAGTGTTTCAGGATTCTGCAGTGTTTCAGGATTCTGCAGTGTTTACAGTGACGCTCTGCAGTGTTTCAGGGTTCTGCAGTGTTTCAGGATTCTGCAGTGTTTCAGGATTCTGCAGTCCACCTTGTGATGATCTGTAGCGTTTGTGGCCTGCACAGTCTCAGGTTGAGTGGGGGCTGATCTGTTAATCCTGATCTGGATTAGGTCCATCCTCAGAGATCACAGTTCCCAGCTGGTTTGCAGCCAGGAATAGAGGAAGGATTAGACGTGCACTAACTGGCCTGGAAAAGCCTGGAATGGTTCTGATTCTCTGATAGACGGCCCGGTGCCAGCTGGGTCAAAGTCCTGAACTCATGGAAATTTGAGGAGTCACCGAGGACAAGGAGCTGGCCCAATGACATGGCTTGAATCTTTAGGTTAGGAGACATGTTTGAAGTCTCTATTGGATTGTAGTTCTTTTAAAACTTTCAACATGTCCGCCAACATTCAGTGAATAAAGACAAACAGCAGAACGTCTGTTTATCACTTTATTTGATAAAATGCAGAACCCAGAAATAAACACGAGATTCAGTTTTATTTACACAATTAAACAACAACATACCAAAATTACAAAATCCTGCCTCCCCCAACTCTGACCAGCAACCACCGTGCTGGTTTTACTGGCTTATCCTGGTGTATAGTGGTTGAACTGGTTATTGTACAGTTCAGTTCTAAATGTCAAGATCAAAATGCTGATCAAATATCAATCACTGACAAGTTGACGTCAGTCCAGATCATAGACTTTGTTGGTCCACACACACACACACACACACACACACACACACACACACACACACACACACACACACACACACACACACACACACACACACACACACACACACACACACACACACACACACACACACACACACACACACACACACACACACACAGTTATCTACATCCTGATTGGACCGGAGGGCAGTCAGCTGACTCGTACGTCTTCAGAGGGAAATCTTTGTGTTCCTGAAGCTCGAGTTGTCCCTGAAAACAGAGCAGAGATCAGCGTTTCTGCCCCGAGGTTTATCACTTAGGGGTGCTGGGTAGTACATGTATCTGCTCACAGCTGTACACCTGAGTACCTGAGGCTGTCGTTGTGCGTCTTGTACTCCATGATGGTGTTGGTCGGGAGGTTCAGGACTCTTCTTAACGTGTCTCTGATTCTCGCCGTGGTCGTCTGATCG
>NC_089216.1:1162821-1167821 GCF_963930695.1 Labrus bergylta | reverse complement strand
GTCACCCTGTGGTCACTCTGTGGTCACCGTGTGGTCACCCTGTGGTCACTCTGTGGTCACTCTGTGGTCACCGTGTGGTCACCCTGTGGTCACTCTGTGGTCACCCTGTGGTCACCCTGTGGTCACCGTGTGGTCACCCTGTGGTCACCCTGTGGTCACCGTGTGGTCACCCTGTGGTCACTCTGTGGTCACCGTGTGGTCACCCTGTGGTCACCCTGCGGTCACCGTGCGGTCACTCTGTGGTCACCGTGCGGTCACTCTGTGGTCACTCTGTGGTCACCGTGTGGTCACTCTGTGGTCACCGTGCGGTCACTCTGTGGTCACTCTGTGGTCACCGTGTGGTCACTCTGTGGTCACTCTGTGGTCACCCTGTGGTCACCGTGTGGTCACTCTGTGGTCACTCTGTGGTCACCGTGTGGTCACTCTGTGGTCACTCTGTGGTCACCGTGCGGTCACTCTGTGGTCACTCTGTGGTCACTCTGTGGTCACCCTGTGGTCACCGTGTGGTCACTCTGTGGTCACTCTGTGGTCACCGTGTGGTCACTCTGTGGTCACTCTGTGGTCACCGTGCGGTCACTCTGTGGTCACTCTGTGGTCACTCTGTGGTCACCCTGTGGTCACTCTGTGGTCACTCTGTGGTCACCGTGTGGTCACTCTGTGGTCACTCTGTGGTCACCGTGTGGTCACCCTGCGGTCACCGTGCGGTCACTCTGTGATCACTCTGTGGTCACCGTGTGGTCACTCTGTGGTCACCGTGTGGTCACTCTGTGGTCACTCTGTGGTCACCGTGTGGTCACTCTGTGGTCACCCTGTGGTCACTCTGTGGTCACTCTGTGGTCACCCTGTGGTCACTCTGTGGTCACCGTGTGGTCACTCTGTGGTCACCGTGTGGTCACCCTGTGGTCACCCTGTGGTCACCGTGTGGTCACCCTGTGGTCACCCTGTGGTCACCGTGTGGTCACCCTGTGGTCACTCTGTGGTCACTCTGTGGTCACCGTGTGGTCACCCTGTGGTCACTCTGTGGTCACCCTGTGGTCACCCTGTGGTCACCGTGTGGTCACCGTGTGGTCACCCTGTGGTCACCCTGTGGTCACCCTGTGGTCACCGTGTGGTCACCGTGTGGTCACCCTGTGGTCACCCTGTGGTCACCGTGTGGTCACCCTGTGGTCACCCTGTGGTCACCCTGTGGTCACCGTGTGGTCACTCTGTGGTCACCCTGTGGTCACCGTGTGGTCACCGTGTGGTCACCCTGCGGTCACCCTGTGGTCACTCTGTGGTCACTCTGCGGTCAAACTAAACTATTAAAATAATTATCACAATATTTATTTTGATATTTTAAAAACATCAACATCCGGGGTATTTAATAACAAAGACTAGTCTCGGTGTTTTGAATATCTTATGATGACGTAGTTCCTGTTCCTGATCTAATCCTCCCGCAGAGTCAGAAAAAGTGAAACCAGTATCTTTCTACTCAAACCAAACTAAAGTATATTTTATAAAGAAGGGTTTTAAGTTTTAGTTTCCTAATTTAATCTAATACATTTAAATGTAACTGATATTTATAACAGAGATGATGCTAGCTGTTAGCCGTCTGCTCCGGCTTCGTTCCGGTTATTTACCGGTTATTTACCGGTTATTTACCGGTTATTTACCGGTTAAAAAAAGAGTCTTACCGCTCCAGCTGATTCATTCCTCCTCTGTCTGTCTCCCTCTCCTCGCTCCTAATCCTTTATTCCTTTATTTATTCACTTCTTTATCTTCGACTCTTTCCTCCTCATGCGGCTCCGCAGCGTCTCGCATCAGTTCTCGGCTGCCAGTGCGCATGTGCGGAAGCAGTGTGTACGGGATGGGAGAAGGGACAATCGTCTTCTTTTTTTTTTAAAATGTATTTATTTTTTTGTACATTATCGGCGTAACATCACAAACTACATACCTGAAAATAGAATTCCAGGTGAAGGACAACCCGTAGATACAAAAAACACAAATAAATAAATAATTCAATTAACAAATAAATAAACAACTGAAAATCAAATTAAATAAATAAAAAAAGTAGTGTATTGCGTTTCAAGAGAAAGCGAACAGCTGATAACTCAAACATAAACATGACATTTATAACAATCATTAATAGTTTTGAATTCTTCTTCTGCTGCTTCTTTAACTGCTTCTTCTTCTTCTGCTGTTGCTTCTTCTTCTTCTTCTTCTTCTGCTGTTGCTTCTTCTTCTTCTTCTGCTGTTGCTTCTTCTTCAGTGTTTGGTATCTAGAATGTTGCATTACCCTCTCCCCCTGGATCTGAAGTTATCCTACAGTTTTCTTACTACTTTAAACAAAAATAAAAAGGAATAATAATATTACTTTAAACTGAATGTTTTGAGTGGGATCTTTGTGTTTTGGGTTAGGGTCTTCTCTTAAAGAGAGGTGATGGTTAACAGCTGTGACTAGATTTTAAATACATTTATAATATAATAATAATATAAATCAAATAGGAGGTACCTGTACTGGATCAAAGTGTTTCTGTTTTAGGTTATTTATACTTTAATCAAACTTTTAACTCATTTTGTCTGAGATAAAGACTTTAATGTTTTATTTTCAACAACTTATAACAGGGGTAAGCAGTTTTATTTTGAAGAGATAAAAGAGAAACATTTCAGAATAAGATTCTTTATTAAAAAAGGCTAATGTGACATTTTTTGTGACAGCGCCACTCAGTGGACATAACAGGAAGTGCACCCCTGTTTCTGACCACCTGACACACACCTGACTGACCAACCACAACACACATGTTGAGCTTTTATTTTGACATAAACAATGACAGAGATCAATAAGCGTTTCCTGCTGTGTGATGTCATACATACGGCTCCGCCCCCAGGTGACTTAAAATTCAGTATATGAAGTCACACAAATTTGCATCACCATATATGGGCATGGGGGCTGCATAGGCCCTCTGATTGGACAAGCCTGCCGTCTGTCTTCGAACCAATCAGGAAAAAGGAAAATATTTTTTTTAAGTGATTTTCCAGAAACAAACCTTTTTTAGAGCAACAAAGTAACGACAACAGCTGTCAATCAAAACAACAGCTGTCAATCAAAACATCAGCTGTCAATCAAAACATCAGCTGTCAATCAAAAAAATCAGCTGTCAGTCAAAACATCAGCTGTCAATCAAAAAAATCAGCTGTCAGTCAGAACATCAGCTGTCAGTCAAAACATCAGCTGTCAGTCAAAATATCAGCTGTCAATCAAAAAAATCAGCTGTCAGTCAGAACATCAGCTGTCAGTCAAAACATCAGCTGTCAATCAAAACAACAGCTGTCAGTCAAAATATCAGCTGTCAATCAAAATATCAGCTGTCAGTCAAAACATCAGCTGTCAGTCAGAACATCAGCTGTCAATCAAAACATCAGCTGTCAGTCAAAACATCAGCTGTCAATCAAAACATCAGCTGTCAATCATACATCAATCAAATGGAAACACAAAAAAGAAATGCAGCGGTCACTAAGGTAACCAGAACAGTTGATGATGTCATCAGTCATGAGTTGGATCAGCATTCAGCAGGGAGGTTAGTCTGCGTCACAGGTTGTCATGGTTACTGACATGTGGGCGGGGCTTAAACAGACCTCCGACCTGTGCAGAAAAAAAACTAACCTTTACATTAAACATGGGTGTCATCACCCTTTGACCCGTCAGAAGTCCCGCCCTTGATTTCTGGCAGTCAATTGATCAGAAGGGGCGGGGCTTCCACCAATGCTACACTACGCTTACTACACCTACCCACAATCCATTGTTCCAGTGCAACAGCTCAGCTAACTAATAAGAGCTGACCTAACAACTAGCCTAGCATGGTATATCACCCACAGTGCTACAGAGGCTAACAACGAGCTGATTGAGCTAACGGCTAACGAGCAGCTGATTGGTTGAGGCCTAGTCCACACGTAGACGGGTATTAAAAAAAAACCTAATTTTGCATTTTGGCCATTTGTGCTGAAACTGCGTTTTAGGTGTTTCTGTGTTTGACGTCATCGTGCGACGCTGTCAATTTAGTTTACATGAGATTAGTGCGATGGCAGACGTAAACCAAACTAGCGCTGGTGCTAACGATGCTAACTGGAATAAATATTAATGGATAAAGCCTGAGTGGCGTTCCCCGTCTGTTCCTGCAGGGGGCGCTGGAGTCCCATCGATGGCGGTCTCCATGGTTTTAAACCTCCTGACAAACCGTTACACTGCGCCCACCTGTCAATCAGGTCAGCTACACGCCTTATTGTGAATAACTCTTATCCTTCATCAAATCAAAACTGATGAGTCATCAAAACATTCACCCCCCGTACAGTGTGTGTCCATCCAGACATGAGCTAATCACACCTATTTGGTTTTTTGAACCAGGCTGTAAACATGTTCATCTCTGCTGTAAAAACAGGCTTTTTAGAATGGGTGTGTATGTGACTTCCTGTGCTTCTGCAGCCAGCCTCTAGTGGACACTCCAGGAACTGCAGGGTTTTACACTTCAGCATCAGCTTCATGTTTCAACACTGGAGGTTACTGCTTGGACGAGACCCGGTCTGACTTCGGGTTGGTGGAACAACTTTGAAAGAACATTTTCACATGTCCAGGACAACACTGTTCACTTGGCGTGTTCATGAGAGCCGTGACAGCGTTTGTGCGTTTTTATGAAGACGAAGATGTTTTAGAGACATCAGTGTGTCTTATTTCATTAAAAGAGGTTTTAAAAATACCTGCCTACGTGTGGACGAGACCTGAGATTGTCGAGGAAAGACTTTGATCCCTGATTGAACCCGATGATATGTTTTTTATAAAAACCTTGATCAGTTCAAAATGTGTCAATCAAATCTTCAAAGTTCTGATTTAAAGTTTAAATGATTTAAAAAGTGCAAAATATCATTTTAACACGATTGAAAGAGGGAAAGAGTTTAACACTAAAGGGAGACAGGTAGGTATTAAATAAATAATGAAAACATATTTAAAAAAAATCAGTTATTTTTAG
>NC_089216.1:1137821-1157821 GCF_963930695.1 Labrus bergylta | reverse complement strand
GATTGAAATGCGTTTTATTTTTCATTCCACAGGTGGTGCCCCTCACTTAAGATGCCAGAAGAAGAAGTGTCCTATCCTCTGATTGGTCAGAGCTTTCTTGATCAGGAAACGAGCCAGAGGATTGTCCAGGTACATCTCGTACTTTAACACCTGAAACATAGAGTGTCATCATCAGCATACAGTAAGAGTATATACATTACCAGGATCAGTCAGTTTTACAATTCTACATTTCACTGAGCAGACTCTTTTATCCAAAGCGACGTACATCAGAGAGTAAGAACAACACAAGCAAGGATCTAGAAAAAAGGGAACAATGTGAGTAAGAGCAAACGATCAGCTTTGAGTCTGATTGGACACACAGGTGCTGACAGGAAGTGACCAGAGGCAAAGCTCAACATTGAGGGCAGTTCTTGAGAGCTCTAATCAGTATAGAAACCATCTTATAAGTCATCATTATCAAACAAAAACCATCGTCATTACCATCATCATCATCAATAATATGGAGACCATCATCATTAAGTTAGGAGGTATTCATGAAAGAGCTGGGTCTTTAGCTTTTTCTTAAAGGTGCAGAGGGACTCTGCAGATCACATGGAGTTTGGAAGTTCATTCCACCACCGGGGGGCAACAGAGGACTCTCTTTCCAGAGTCCACTTTCACCTGTCTCACTTCCAAAACCAGAGCCAGGAGGAGTGCAGAGATTTGTAAACACACCTGTACAAGCTGCAGCAGGTACTGTGACAGCTTGTCGTCTGTCAGACCCTGAACCAGGCAGCGCAGAGCGAACTCCCTGACCATCGGATCCGGAAAGTTACAGTCCAACAACTCGAGAGCCGACTCGGGCTCCATCAGAGGCCACTCCTTCAGCAAACAGTACATCTGAGGAGGAGGAGGAGGAGGAGGAGACAGACACGTGAACACTGAGAGAGAGACAACATGGCGACTGGGACAATGCATGGACAGGTACAGGCGTGTGGTGTACCTGTGAAACTTCATCTCTGGAGTTCCATTTGACGGACAGAAGCAGTTTAGGAAGAGACTCTGGGATGTTTACACAGTAATGTCTGTAGAGAGAGAGAGAGACAGGTACGCAGAGAGACAGGTGGGTGGAGACAAAGGCACAAATGGGAGACAGCCAGGTACGAACATGTAGACGGTCCGGAGAGGTGGACAGGTGTGGATTAAAGAAGCGACAAGGTGGGAGACAGGTGAACACAAAGACAGGTAGAGCCATACAGAGAGGCAGGTTAACATAAAGACAGGTAGAGACACATACAGAGAGACAGGTGAACACAAAGACAGGTAGAGCCATACAGAGAGACAGGTGAACACAAAGACAGGTAGAGCCATACAGAGAGACAGGTGAACACAAAGACAGGTAGAGACATACAGAGAGACAGGTTAACACAAAGACAGGTAGAGACATACAGAGAGACAGGTGAACACAAAGACAGGTAGAGACATACAGAGAGACAGGTTAACACAAAGACAGGTAGAGACACATACAGAGAGACAGGTAAACACAAAGACAGGTAGAGACACATACAGAGAGACAGGTAAACACATAGACAGGTAGAGACATACAGAGAGACAGGTGAACACATAGACAGGTAGAGACATGCAGAGAGACAGGTTAACACAAAGACAGGTAGAGACACATACAGAGAGACAGGTAAACACATAGACAGGTAGAGACACATAAAGGGAGACAGGTGTAGACAAATAGAATCACTTAGTGGTTTAAGGTACATCTCTTTGTTAAAACTTGCAATACAATGAGTCCCTCCCACACCTGTGTCTCCAAGTAGAGTCCCTCCCACACCTGTGTCTCCAGGTAGAGTCCCTCCCTCACCTGTGTCTCCAGTAGAGTCCCTCCCACACCTGTGTCTCCAGGTAGAGTCCCTCCCTCACCTGTGTCTCCAGGTAGAGTCCCTCCCACACCTGTGTCTCCAGGTGGAGTCCCTCCCACACCTGTGTCTCCAGGTAGAGTCCCTCCCTCACCTGTGTCTCCAGGTGGAGTCCCTCCCTCACCTGTGTCTCCAGGTAGAGTCCCTCCCACACCCGTGTCTCCAGGTGGAGTCCCTCCCTCACCCCTGTCTCCAGGTAGAGTCCCTCCAACACCCGTGTCTCCAGGTGGAGTCCCTCCCTCACCTGTGTCTCCAGGTGGAGTCCCTCCAACACCTGTGTCTCCAGGTAGAGTCCCTCCCTCACCTGTGTCTCCAGGTGGAGTCCCTCCCTCACCTGTGTCTCCAGGTAGAGTCCCTCCCTCACCCCTGTCTCCAGGTAGAGTCCCTCCCACACCTATGTCTCCAGGTAGAGTCCCTCCCTCACCTGTGTCTCCAGGTGGAGTCCCTCCCACACCTGTGTCTCCAGGTAGAGTCCCTCCCTCACCTGTGTCTCCAGGTAGAGTCCCTCCCTCACCTGTGTCTCCAGGTGGAGTCCCTCCCACACCTGTGTCTCCAGGTAGAGTCCCTCCCTCACCTGTGTCTCCAGGTGGAGTCCCTCCCTCACCCCTGTCTCCAGGTAGAGTCCCTCCCACACCTGTGTCTCCAGGTAGAGTCCCTCCCTCACCCCTGTGTCCAGGTAGAGTCCCTCCCACACCTGTGTCTCCAGGTAGAGTCCCTCCAACACCTGTGTCTCCAGGTAGAGTCCCTCCCTCACCTGTGTCTCCAGGTGGAGTCCCTCCCTCACCTGTGTCTCCAGGTAGAGTCCCTCCCACACCTGTGTCTCCAGGTAGAGTCCCTCCCTCACCCCTGTCTCCAGGTAGAGTCCCTCCCACACCTGTGTCTCCAGGTAGAGTCCCTCCAACACCTGTGTCTCCAGGTAGAGTCCCTCCCTCACCTGTGTCTCCAGGTGGAGTCCCTCCCTCACCCCTGTCTCCAGGTAGAGTCCCTCCCACACCTGTGTCTCCAGGTAGAGTCCCTCCCTCACCTGTGTCTCCAGGTGGAGTCCCTCCCTCACCCCTGTCTCCAGGTAGAGTCCCTCCCTCACCTGTGTCTCCAGGTGGAGTCCCTCCCTCACCCCTGTCTCCAGGTAGAGTCCCTCCCACACCTGTGTCTCCAGGTAGAGTCCCTCCCTCACCTGTGTCTCCAGGTGGAGTCCCTCCCTCACCCCTGTCTCCAGGTAGAGTCCCTCCCTCACCCCTGTCTCCAGGTAGAGTCCCTCCCACACCTGTGTCTCCAGGTAGAGTCCCTCCCACACCTGTGTCTCCAGGTAGAGTCCCTCCCTCACCCCTGTCTCCAGGTAGAGTCCCTCCCTTATCTGTGTCTCCAGGTAGAGTCCGTCCCTTACCTGTGTCTCCACAGGAAGTCCTTCTCCTGCTCTGACAGCTCATACAGAGGATCTCTGGAGCACAGAGAACGGAGCTGCTCTCCATCAGTTGCTGAAACACTGCTGTCACAGGCCAGACGACCGGTCTGAAACAGACAGACAGGTATAGAGCTATAAATATAGATTACCAGTCCATGGCAGTATGTGTAGATATATAAATATAGATTACCAGTCCATGGCAGTAGTTGTAGATATATAAATATAGATTACCAGTCCGTGGCAGTAGTTGTAGATATATAAATATAGATTACCAGTCCGTGGCAGTAGTTGTAGATATATAAATATAGATTACCAGTCCGTGGCAGTAGGTGTAGATATATAAATATAGATTACCAGTCCGTGGCAGTAGTTGTAGATATATAAATATAGATTACCAGTCCGTGGCAGTAGTTGTAGATATATAAATATAGATTACCAGTCCGTGGCAGTAGTTGTAGATATATAAATATAGATTACCAGTCCGTGGCAGTAGGTGTAGATATATAAATATAGATTACCAGTCCATGGCAGTAGTTGTAGATATATAAATATAGATTACCAGTCCGTGGCAGTAGTTGTAGATATATAAATATAGATTACCAGTCCGTGGCAGTAGGTGTAGCCCAGCTCTCGGCTGATGGTCCAGTTGGCATGCTCTTCTATCTGCTGGTCATCAGGAAACACTACAGTCTGATTGAACCAGGAGAACTCCAGCTCCACACAGGGAGTCTCCTACAGAGGAGCACATCACCAATCAGACATTGATGCACTTCATCTGGATCAATCGTGTCTCTGAGATTGACAGGTGCGCACACAGACAGGTAAAGACATGGTCGTGTACCTTGTTGGGATTGGAACCAGCTACTCCAATTGGATTCAGGAGGTCCTCAAGGCCATGAGGGACCGGCCAAAGCCCGAGAGCCACTTTACCAGACACCAGGACATCTGTATAGTCGAACAGGTTTACATTCCCCCAGGCCAGAGGACAGTGCTCCTGAAAGACAGACAGGTGGAGAGACAGACAGGTCGTCAGACAGATAGACAGACACACACACAGGTGGAGAGACAGACAGGTCGTCAGACAGATAGACAGACACACACACAGGTGGAGAGACAGACAGGTCGTCAGACAGATAGACAGATACACAGGTGGAGAGACAGACAGGTCATCAGACAGATAGACAGACAGTCAGGTGGAGCGACAGGTCGCCAGACAGATAGACAGGTGGAGAGACAGACTTACAGGTGATCAGAGAGACAGACAGGTCGTCAGACAGATAGACAGACACACAGGTGGAGAGACAGAAAGCTCGTCAGACAGATAGACAGTTGGAGAGACAGACAGGTTGTCAGACAGACACACAGGTGGAGAGACAGACAGATCGTCAGACAGATAGTCAGGTGGAGAGACAGACAGGTCGTCAGATAGACACACAGGTGGAGAGACAGACTTACAGGTGATCTGAGAGACAGACAGGTTGTCAGACAGATAGACAGACACACAGGTGGAGAGACAGACAGGTCGTCAGACAGACAGACAGACAGATGGAGAGACAGACAGGTCATCAGACAGACAGACAGGTGGAGAGACAGACAGATCGTCAGACAGATAGTCAGGTGGAGAGACAGACAGGTCGTCAGATAGACACACAGGTGGAGAGACAGACTTACAGGTGATCAGAGAGACAGACAGGTCGTCAGACAGACAGACAGACAGATGGAGAGACAGACAGGTCGTCAGACAGATAGACAGGTAGAGAGACAGACTTACAGGTGATCAGAGAGACAGGCAGGCAGAGAGACAGTCAAATAGTCTAACATTCCCCCGGCCCAGAGAACAGTGTTTCCGGCAGACAGATAGGTGGTGAGACAGAAAGACAGACAGACAGGTGATGAGAGACATGCAGAGAGACAGGCAGGTGATCAGAGAGAAAGACAGAAGAGAGAGAGAGACAGGACAGACAGACACACAGACACATGATATGACTGATAGACAGGTAGAGGGACAGACAGATTCAGTCGTCCTTCATTGGTGTCCTCTCTGTCCTTTCCTACCTCCTTAGCTCCTTTCCTTCCCTTCACAGAGCAGATAGACAGGCACAGCCTGGCAGAGCGAGGCAGGTCAGCCAGGTAGATGTCATAGGTCAACCACTCGTTCCACCTGGGCCGACAGACAGGTTAGAGAGGGAGACAGGTAATACACAGACAGGTCAGATAGACAGGTTAGAGAGACAGACAGGCAGAGAGACAGTGTGTATAGTGTTACCTTGGGTTGGAGCAGGGAACTCTCTGTGTGTTGACGTTATCACAGAGCGGCTCTCCACCGTGATAAATACCTGTCCTCACATAGATCTACACACACACACACACACACACACACACACACACACAGACACACACACACACACACACACACACACACACACAGACACACACACACAGACACACACACACACAGACACACACACACACACACAGACACACAGACACACACACACACACACACACACACACACACACACACACACACACACAGACACACAGACACACACACACACACACACACACACACACACACACACACAGACACACAGACACACACACACACACACACACACACAGACACAGACACACAGACACACACACACACACACACACACACACACAGACACAGACACACAGACACACACACACACACACACACACACACAGACACACAGACACACACACACACACACACACACACACAGACACACACACACAGACACACACACACACAGACACACACACACACACACAGACACACACACACACACACACACACACACACACACACAGACACACAGACACACACACACACACACACACACACACACACACACACAGACACACAGACACACACACACACACACACAGACACAGACACACAGACACACACACACACACACACACACACACACACACACACACACAGACACAGACACACAGACACACACACACACACACACACACACACACACAGACACACAGACACACACAGACACAGACACACAGACACAGACACACAGACACACACACACAGACACACACACACACACACACACACACACACACAGACACACAGACACACACACACACACACACACACACACACAGACACACACACACACACACACACACACACACACACACAGACAGAATGTGACTTTTGTTAATTAAATGATTAAAGACAGACAGACAGACAGACAGACAGACAGACGGGCTGTCTCACCTTGTCGATGTCTCGGATGTTGACGTTGACATAGGTCGCACACAGCAGACGGACTCTCAGCAGAGTGTTGAACGCCCACAGAGAGCGAGCAGGAGACCCGTCTCCCCCTCCGGGACACGGAGACGGCTGAGGTGTGCGACGGCTGAAACACAAACATCACAAACATCACAAACATCACAAACACAAACATCACAAACATCACAAACATCACAAACAACACAAACATCACAAACATCACAAACAACACAAACAACACAAACATCACAAACAACACAAACAACACAAACATCACAAACATCACAAACATCACAAACACAAACATCACAAACATCACAAACATCACAAACATCACAAACATCACAAACAACACAAACAACACAAACATCACAAACAACACAAACAACACAAACATCACAAACATCACAAACATCACAAACATCACAAACAACACAAACATCACAAACAACACAAACAACACAAACATCACAAACATCACAAACATCACAAACATCACAAACATCACAAACAACACAAACATCACAAACATCACAAACATCACAAACATCACAAACAACACAAACATCACAAACATCACAAACATCACAAACAACACAAACAACACAAACATCACAAACAACACAAACATCACAAACATCACAAACAACACAAACATCACAAACATCACAAACAACACAAACAACACAAACATCACAAACATCACAAACATCACAAACAACACAAACAACACAAACATCACAAACATCACAAACAACACAAACAACACAAACATCACAAACATCACAAACAACACAAACAACACAAACATCACAAACATCACAAACAACACAAACAACACAAACATCACAAACAACACAAACATCACAAACATCACAAACATCACAAACAACACAAACATCACAAACAACACAAACATCACAAACATCACAAACATCACAAACAACACAAACAACACAAACATCACAAACAACACAAACATCACAAACAACACAAACAACACAAACATCACAAACATCACAAACAACACAAACATCACAAACATCACAAACATCACAAACAACACAAACATCACAAACAACACAAACATCACAAACAACACAAACATCACAAACAACACAAACATCACAAACAACACAAACATCACAAACATCACAAACATCACAAACAACACAAACATCACAAACATCACAAACAACACAAACAACACAAACATCACAAACATCACAAACATCACAAACAACACAAACATCACAAACATCACAAACAACACAAACAACACAAACATCACAAACATCACAAACAACACAAACAACACAAACATCACAAACATCACAAACATCACAAACATCACAAACATCACAAACATCACAAACAGGCGCCTGATTGGCTGATTACCACCTGCGTCAGAGACGTACCTGTATGAAGGTGTGACGAAGCCTGAGGCGGGGAGCTGAGAGTACAGACTGTCTTTGGACACGAGCATCAGGTGAGGAAGACGGCCCACGATGATGCAGGAGCGGATATACTGCAGGAAGACAGACAGGTGGAGGTGGTGAGACAGGCAGTGAAAGTGAGGTGGTGTTTACAGTTTTTCTCAGTCGCTTTGGTAGATTTCTCAGATCAGAATTGAAATTCTCAAAACTACTTGTTCAATCTTCACATCATTGTGTCACTTGTGCAGTTTCTCATTTCTATGAACAAGTTGCTAATGCTTTGGTACATCCATGCAAATGATTATGTACAATTCTCTGCTGTTTCCTACATTATCAATTATGTCATGTTGCTAAAAATGTTTTATAATGGGTCTCTGTTGAATAGTCTCACCCCCCACAACATCTGGACATCTGCGTGTTCCTGATGAGATAAGAACCACACTTGTAGATCACGTTCTCAATCCTGGGCTTCCAATGGCCGAGGCTGGTCGAAGGGTTTCAGCCAAATGTTGGGAGAACAACTGTGTCCTCAATCATTCAGACTTTTCATCGACAGAACAGGTATGTAACCTAACAATAGTCACTGTACTGTAATACTGTATACTGTCTGTAATACTTCATACAATATTACAGTATTCCACTTGCATTTTACAATATACAGTAAGTATACTTTATACAGTGACATTTTATCTTACTCAATTTTGTGTTTTGCATTACTCTATTTTTTCCACATAGGACTGCAAGACAACTTCACAGGGGTGGCAGAGGGCTCCTTTTCACACCTGAACAGGAGGAGGCTATTTGCACCATGGTTGTAGAAAACAATGCCATAAGACTAAGGGAGATAAAGAGTGCCATTATAGAGGACAACAACATCTTTGAAAACATCCTAACAGTCAGCATCTCAACCATTGACAGGGTGCTGAAAAGACACCAAATGAATATGAAACATGTATGAGCATGCAGTAACTGTACCTCACAGATAACAGTACATCGTATAGTGATGTACAGTATGTGTGACACATTTGCTATGGCTGTAGAAAAGAAGATGCAGTATGTGCTGTATACATTTGATGAAACTGTATCTAGTCCAAAATGAAAATGCATGTGATTCATAAAACTCATTTTGTGTCTTCTGGATATAGTGTATAATGGAACTGGAAGCAAGTGAACCACCGCACGACTTCATCTACATGGATGAGGCTGGCTTCAACCTAACGAAACGCAGAAGGCGTGGTTGAAATATCATCGGCCACAGAGCTACAGTTGATGTGCCAGGCCAACGGGGCGGGAACATAACCATGGGTGCTGCTATCTCTGAGAATGGTGTGCTAACGCATATTCCCATTATTGGGCCATACAATACAGAGCGTCTTGTCACCTTTGTAGACACTCTCTACAGGGATCTCCTCCCTGAACAAGAGAGGGCTCAGATTGGAGATGACTTGATAAAGTACGTGATAGTTTGAGACAATGTCAGTTTCCATCGCTCCAACATCATCAGGCAATGGTCACAACAGGATGCTGATGGAGTTCCTCTCCCCCTACTCCCCATTCCTTTACCCCATTGAGGAATTTTTCTCAGCATGGAGATGGAAAGTATATGATCGCCAGATGACCCTTCTGGCTGCCATGGATGCAGCGTGTGATGACATCACAGCAGATGCCTGCAGAGGCTGGATAAGACACTCGAAAAGATTCTTTCCACGCTGCATCGCAAGAGAAGATATTCGTTGTGATGTGGATGAGAATTTGTGGCCCAACAGACAGGAACGTCAGGAGGTGTAGGAAGACTGCACTGTAATTCCTACAGCACTGCATGTACAGTTTTCCCTAAGGAGATTGTCCTATGTTCACATTTCGACTTTTGTTTTTTTCTTTTTTTCTTTGTGCTACGCAGTGCTGTCTCTTCCTTTCTGTATCTCAATGACACGGTCTGTCAACAAATTACAGCACAAACAGTAAAAGCGTAAATGTGAATCTTGTCCAGTCTCTTGCAATCAATCTCCCACATACACTAAGGTGTAACTTACAATTGTCATCAGAACTTTAACCATAGTTTATATCAGAACAGCCCTCCAGAGTCCACTGTTATATTGACAACATGACTAAGTAATTTGACTGTCTTACCTGTACACAATGACACAAGGACTTGTCATTCTGATGGCACTGACATGTTCATTGACACAGATATTTACTTTTGAGAGTTGAACTGAGGATTTTGAGCAAGAGACTGGCTTTTGTAGGTAATCCAAGGTGTTTTGCTATTTGTACGAATTGTTTTGAGAAATGCACTTACTGTTTTGCAAATGTCGAGGATGATTCGAGAAATGTACCAAAGCGACTGAGAGAAACTGTAATAGCTGACATATGAAGTTAGAGGTGTTTACCTTGTACTGACTGAGGGGATATTTCTCCAAGAGGTACTCGTCACAGCCACACACCTGAGACAGGTAGAGAGACAGACAGGTGAGTCCACTGACAGACAGACAGACAGACAGACAGGTAGATAGACAGACAGACAGACAGACAGGAAGATAGACAGACAGACAGACAGACAGGTAGATAGACAGACAGACAGACAGACAGGCAGGCAGGCAGACAGACAGACAGACAGACAGACAGACAGACAGACAGACAGACAGGCACCTTCAGGATGTATTGGCCCTGATATTCCTGCACACAGAGGCGGAGCTGTTGAGGTGAAAGGTGCATCGATCGGCTTTTCTTCCTGATGGACTCTGCGATCAGCTGCTCAGGTAGACTGTCGTGACTGACCTGCACACACAACATCAGATCAGGAGGGGGCGGGAGAATTCAGGCAGCCTCACCTCCTCCACCAAGGTCTTACCTTCAGGGTGTACTTCTGTTTAGAGTTCGATGGTGACACGATCACCCAGATGGTCACGATGAGCCTCCCTGCAGACAGGCAGACAGGTTTAAAGAGACAGACAGGTATAGGAAGAAAGAGAGAGAGACAGGTAGGTCCTCGGGGGCTATTACCTTTGTCCAGCTTGCTGTAGATGTGCTGGGGGAGCTGGGGGCTGGACTCTAGGTTGGGGGGGTAAACGTAGAGTGCCTGGCTGTGGGCTCCTCCCCCTTCCCGCTCCTCCATGGCCTCTCTGCACACGCTCAGTATGGACCGCCTGAAGTCCTGAACCTCCGGGTCCTTCATCATCTCAAACTCACACACGGGCATCCCGATGGCAAACCCTGCAGGAGGGGAGGGTCAGCTTCACCCTGTTCTGGATCCGGTCCAACCAAACCCTGGCCCTGTTTGACCCTGTTCTGGAACTGGTCCAACCTACTCAGGCCCTGTTTGACCCTGTTCTGGATCTAGTCTAACCTGCTTTGGCCCTGTTTGACCCTGCTCTTGATCTAGTCTAACCTGCTTTGGCCCTGTTTGACCCTGTTCTGGAACCAGTCCAACCGAACCCTGGCCCTGTTTGACCCTGTTCTGGAACTGGTCCAACCTACTCAGGCCCTGTTTGACCCTGTTCTGGAACCAGTCCAACTGAACCCTGGCCCTGTTTGACCCTGTTCTGGAACTGGTCCAACCTACTCAGGCCCTGTTTGACCCTGTTCTGGAACCAGTCCAACCAATCCCTGGCCCTGTTTGACCCTGCTCTGGATCTAGTCTAACCTGCTTTGGCCCTGTTTGACCCTGCTCTGGATCTAGTCTAACCTGCTTTGGCCCTGTTTGACCCTGTTCTGGAACTGGTCCAACCCACCCTGGCCCTGTTTGACCCTGCTCTGGATCTAGTCTAACCTGCTTTGGCCCTGTTTGACCCTGTTCTGGAACTGGTCCAACCAAACCCTGGCCCTGTTTGACCCTGCTCTGGATCTAGTCTAACCTGCTTTGGCCCTGTTTGACCCTGTTCTGGAACCAGTCCAACCGAACCCTGGCCCTGTTTGACCCTGTTCTGGAACTGGTCCAACCTACTCAGGCCCTGTTTGACCCTGTTCTGGAACCAGTCCAACCAATCCCTGGCCCTGTTTGACCCTGCTCTGGATCTAGTCTAACCTGCTTTGGCCCTGTTTGACCCTGCTCTGGATCTAGTCTAACCTGCTTTGGCCCTGTTTGACCCTGTTCTGGAACTGGTCCAACCCACCCTGGCCCTGTTTGACCCTGCTCTGGATCTAGTCTAACCTGCTTTCGCTGTGTTTGACCCTGTTCTGGAACCAGTCCAACCAAACCCTGGCCCTGTTTGACCCTAGTCTGGATCCGGTCCAACCAAACCCTGGCCCTGTTTGACCCTTCTTTGGAACCTGTCTAACCCACCCTGGCCTTGTTTGACCCTGCTCTGGGTCCAGTCCAGTCCAACCCACCCTGGCCCTGTTTGACCCTGCTCTGGATCCAGTCCAGTCCAACCCACCCTGGCCCTGTTAGACCCTGCTCTGGATCTAGTCTAACCTGCTTTGGCCCTGTTTGACCCTGTTCTGGAACTGGTCCAACCCACCCTGGCCCTGTTTGACCCTGCTCTGGATCCAGTCCAGTCCAACCCACCCTGGCCCTGTTTGACCCTGCTCTGGATCTAGTCTAACATGCTTTGGCCCTGTTAGACTCTGCTAGAGTGATACCAGTGACCACATGTTAGATGGCATGCTATTGGCAGATGATGGATGAGGAGATGTTTGTTGATTGTCCAATGGCTGTGCAGACAGGTGAGGACAGGTGATGTCAGGAATTCCCAGGTGACAGGTGATTTCAGGAATTCCCAGGTGACAGGTGATGCTTGACAAGAGATGACAGTTTAGATGTGAGAGGTGATGCAGGCGACAGGTGTGGACAGTGAGGACTGGTGAGGAGAGGTGAGGACAGTAAGGACAGGTGTGGACATTGAGGACAGGTGATGACATTGAGGACAGGTGAGGACATTGAGGACATTGAGGACAGGTGAGGACATTGAGGACAGGTGAGGACAGGTGATGACAGTGAGGACAGGTGAGGACAGTGAGGACAGGTGAGGACAGTGAGGACAGGTGATGACATTGAGGACAGGTGAGGACAGAGAGTACAGGTGAGTAAAGTGAGGGCAGGGTATGAATGTGAGGAAAGGTGAGAACAGGTGAGGACAGTGAGGACAGGTGAGGACAGTGAGGATAGGTGAGGACAGGTGATGACAGTGAGGGCAGGTGATGACATTGAGGACAGGTGAGGACAGTGAGGACAGGTGATGACATTGAGGACAGGTGAGGACAGGTGAGGACATTGAGGACAGGTGAGGACATTGAGGACAGGTGGTGACAGTGAGAACAGGTGATGACATTGAGGATAGGTGAGGACAGGTGATGACAGTGAGGGCAGGTGATGACATTGAGGACAGGTGAGGACAGTGAGGACAGGTGATGACATTGAGGACAGGTGAGGACAGAGAGTACAGGTGAGTAAAGTGAGGGCAGGGTATGAATGTGAGGAAAGGTGAGAACAGGTGAGGACAGTGAGGACAGGTGAGGACAGTGAGGAGAGGGGAGGACAGGTGGGCGCAGGTGAGGGCAGCAATAGACAGGTGAATACAGTAAAGACAGGCTATGAAAGTGAGGACAGGTGGGAACAGGTGAGAACAGGTCTTACCTATCTCTCGGTTCAGGATCTTCTCCTCACGGTTGCCCAGTGGCTCGATGACCTTCAGAATCGGGTGAAAGAGTCGAAGGTCACACAGCCGCCTCGTCTCATCGTAAAACTCCTCCCTTTCTGCTTCCTGGGTCACGCCCACAAAGATGTAGCATGACTCCTCCTGGCCAATCAGAAAGCAGAAGTTATTCCTGTTATAACCAGAGAATTCGAGAGAAGGGTTGAGAGGTAAGACAGAGACGTACCTGCAGCAGGTGATACAGAGGATACTTCCTGGCCTCAGTGAAGAGCTGCTGCTTAATACTGATGAGAGGAGTCTCTCTGAGACACTCCAGACTGACCATCATACCTGAGACGCAGAGAGACAAAGACACTGTCAGGAGGAGAGGAGAGGAGAGGAGGGGAGAGGAGAGGAGAGGGGGAGAGGAGAGGAGAGGAGAGGAGAGGAGAGGAGAGGAGAGGAGAGGAGGGAAAAGGAGAGGAGAGGAGGGGAGAAGAGAGGAGAGGAGGGGAGAGGAAAGGAGAGGAGAGGAGAGGAGAGGAGAGGAGAGGAGAGGAGAGGAGAGGAGAGGAAAGGAGGATGTTACCGTTTGGAAGGCAGCAGTCCACCAGGATACGAGGGGGCATCAGATGGAGCCCCCACAGCTCCCCTGACGATGGTCTTGGTGCCATGGCAACCACCAATCACAACCTGCCTCACCTTAGCGCTGGGTTACCTGCAGCAGACAGTCAGACAGACAGTCAGTCAGGGGAGTGACAGACCACCTGTTCAGGTGTAACCCCTCTACTTTCCTAAACCACAACTGGGATTACCCCCACCCCCGCAATTCCTCAACAGGATTAGCCCCACCCCCTCAACAGGATTAGCCCCTCCCCCTCAGCAGGATTTGTGTGTAGATGGTGATGGATGGAGAATGTTTGATTGACACGAGTGTGTGTTGTAAATGTGATCGTTGTTTCATCACATCAACGTCCTGTTTTTAGAAACACATCGTCAGTTCATCACTTTAAATATGAAATCAGCGACGCCGTCAACACGACTCGCTTATTTTTAATCCTCTTTGAATTCTTCAGTTTGTTCATAGAGAAACGATCTTTTTATATTTCTTTTCATTAAAGCTGAGTTATAAATATCATCTGTCACCGTGTCACCCTCATGTGTTCACACACGGCCTTTGTGTTTTCAATGAAGCCGTCAAACAAAGAGCAGAAAGTAGGACACACACACACACACACACACACACACACACACACACACACACACACACACACACACACACACACACACACACACGCACACACACACACGCAGGGGGATGGAGCTTGTTTGTGTGTCAGGAAGCTGACTTCCTTCACTTGTCTTCCTGTTGACCGGCTCATTTAAAGGAACAGTCCATCACGTTTCATTTACATCAAACAGGACGTGGACATACATCACTAAATTAATTGATTGATTAATTAATAACTTAATAAATAAATTAATAAATTAATAAATGAACGGCTGTTTCTGCAAATTCATTAAAAAAAAAAAAAAACGTTAAGAGAAGTTTGGAGGATGAGAAGAGAATCATTTCTATAACTGTCATTATTAACATTTATTATTATTGTTGTTGTTGTTAAGGTGTTAGGAAGCTGACAGGAAGCTGCTGCCCTTCTGGGTAACGGACACTTTGATTGACACTGATGACGTCACGTGTCTGTTTGTAAACAAGGAAGGTAAACAGGAAAACAAACACTGATATAAACAATACTCCAGTTATTCATAAATAAATATAAATAAAGCAGATAGATTTATATGAACATAAGAGTGTGACTGTTTGGATGTCAGTATTCATTTGATTTCTGGTTATCAGTCAGAGACACGCCTCTCCTTCTCTCCTTGTTTCCTTCTCTCCTCTCCTCTCCTCATGACCTCAGACTAAGGTATGGTTGCCATGGCTACGGCAGTGGGAGCATCAGAGGGCTGTGATCAAAGAAGAGAAAGACGAGAGGACTCTTTGTTCCGTCACTCACCTCCGCTCGTGCCTGTGGGTCCAACGTCGCGAGGAGCCCCTGGTCATAGTGTCTGTCCGCCTGTCTGTCTCTCCGTCCGCCTGTCTGTCTCTCTGTCCGCCTTGTCTGCGTCTCCGACCGCCTGTCTCTCTCTCTCTCTCTGTCTTTGTCTACGTTTATGTATCAGCTGGTGGATCCATCAGTCGCCGCCCAGCAGCCGGTTCTCTGATAGACGTTCAGACCGGAGACCTGACAGCCTGTCTGTCTGTCAGCCTGTCTGTCTGACAGCCTGTTTGTCTGTCTGTCTGCCCGCCTGCCTGTTTGTCTCTCAGTCTGTCTGTAGCGAATAGCAGCAGAGGGAGGCTGCTGCCGGGAGCTGCAGAACAATGTGCTGAAGGAGGAGGAGGAGGAGGGAGGAGGGGGGGGTCTCATCCTCTTCCTCCCTTAAAGGGCCAGTACCCTCTTACAGAGCTGCTCATTACACTTCGGTTACATCAATCACTTTAATTTATACATCAATAAATCATAAAGACAGTTCTCTGAGGACACGTTATATGAACTTTGTGTTTTATATCACACACATTTATATTTTAGATTTATAAACATCATGGATTCATTGATGTGTAACTGAACATTCAGACTAAATTAGGCTGCAGCCTGTCCTCTCCTGTAGGGGGCGTTTTTGGTCTTAAGGCAAGAAAAACATTTAGTAAAGATCACTTTTACAAATTTCACATCTTTTTTTTTTTTTTTGCACTCCTGTTTCAACACTGCTTCAAGGTCTGAAACTTTTCGAGATTAACTTGTCTATCATTTTAAGCCGTGTACTATGCATTTGCACATTGTATGTTTTAAAGGTCACATATCCTCCTCCTCTTCTTCAGTGTAAATAAGTCTCAGAGCTCCTCAAAACATGTGTGTGAAGTTTCTTGTTCTAAATCCACTCTGATCCTGTATTTGATCATGTCTATAAACCCCTCTATTTCAGCCCTGCTCAGAACAGGCTGTTTCTGTGTCTGTACCTTTAAATATGTAAATGAGCTGTGTCTGACCACGCCCCCTCTCTGGAAGGGCTTGGGTGTACTCTGTGCTTTCTCGCTCCATGTCCTATTGTTTACGGTGAGAAGGCAGACTCAGAGGGCAGAACAAACACCTAGCTGTGGGAGTGTCACCCACCTGGGGGAGGGGCTACTGCCCTTTGTGATGTCATGAAGGGAAAATCTCCAAACGGCCTGTTTGAGCACACATTTTCTGAAAAGTGGAGCAGGGAGAAGACGGAGAGGATGGACTTTTCTCATCATTGGGGGTTTGTAGATGACTAGAGACACATGTTAGTATTAGAGGAACATGGAGAAGTGGTGTTTTGAATAATATGTGACCTTTAAATATTTTCTGTGTTTCAGTCGATGCAACCCCAACTGCAACCACATTTACCTACAAATAAAGTAACCTGAACTGTTTTTACAGTGTTCAATCTCACCCTTAAAAAGGTTTTCCTCCTCCTCATCACCATCTTCATCCCCACAAACACACAACCAGCCTGTAAGTGTCTCCAGTTAGTTTTTATTAATTTATCTAATCAACTCTTCATCATCATCATCATCATCATCATGTTTAGACTGTGTGTTGAAACATCAGCAAATGAAGGTGGAGCTATCTTATATCAACTTTCACTTTAGGCTCCACCGCTGTCCTAACTTTTTTCAAAAAAGCAGGGTTGAATTCAAACAAAAAGTAATGCACTCTCTGCTGAAGACAGTACAAAATTTCAAAATAAAAGCCTTACAAATCTTATATTTAGTTGTGAAAAATGGAATTTCAAAGATGCGATTAAAAAACGGGATTTATTGTGATTAACTATTCAAATGTAGAAATTAATCGCAAACTAAATAATTTAATTTTTTGACTGCCCATATGTATATAGACGTGTGTGTGTGTTATGTTTTGTTGTGTGTGTGTGTAAGTGCTCTCAGGATGTGGTTCTCTCTCTCCAGGTGTGTGTTCTTCTCCTGCAGCTCTCTGATTTGTTCTCTCAGAAGCTCCACCTCCTCTCTGACCGCCAGCATCAGGTGACTCTTAACCAGGTCCTACACACACACACACACACACACACACACACACACACACACACACACACACACACACACACACACACACACACACACACACACACACACACACACACACACACACACACACACACACACACACACACACACACACACATTATTCATTCAGCCAGCAGAGGGCGCAGTCTGGGAAAACATTGGTTGTGGAACTGTGTAACACTCACCATGGCCTGCTCAATTTTGTTGTCAATGGCAACCAGACTGTGACTGGAATTACTGCAAGACAGACAGACAGGAGAGAGACAGACTGGTGAGAGAGACAGATTGGTGAGAGAGACAGGTGAGAAACAGACAGTGTGCAGACAGACATGTGAGAGACAGACAGGAGAGAGACAGACAGGAGAGAGAGACAGGTGAGAGGCAGACAGGAGAGAGACAGACGGTATGCAGACAGACAGGAGAGAGACAGACAGGAGAGAGACAGACATGTGAGAGACAGACAGGAGAGAGACAGACATGTGAGAGACAAACAGGAGAGAGACAGACAGGAGAAAGACAGACAGTATGCAGACAGACAGGTGAGAGACAGACAGGAGAGACAGACAGGTGAGAGGCAGACAGGAGAGAGACAGACAGTATGCAGACAGACAGGAGAGAGACAGACAGGAGAGAGACAGACCGGTGAGAGACAGACAGGAGAGAGACAGACATGTGAGAGACAGACAGGAGAGAGACAGACATGTGAGAGACAAACAGGAGAGAGACAGACAGGAGAAAGACAGACAGTATGCAGACAGACAGGTAAGAGACAGACAGGAGAGACAGACAGTTGAGAGACACAAAGAGTGCAGACAGACAAGTGAGAGACAGACAGGAGAAGACAGACAGTATGCAGACAGACAGGAGAGAGACAGACAGGAGAGAGACAGACCGGTGAGAGACAGACAGGAGAGAGACAGACATGTGAGAGACAGACAGGAGAGAGACAGACATGTGAGAGACAAACAGGAGAGAGACAGACAGGAGAGAGACAGACAGTATGCAGACAGACAGGAGAGAGACAGACAGGAGAGAGACAGACCGGTGAGAGACAGACAGGAGAGAGACAGACATGTGAGAGACAGACAGGAGAGAGACAGACATGTGAGAGACAAACAGGAGAGAGACAGACAGGAGAAAGACAGACAGTATGCAGACAGACAGGTAAGAGACAGACAGGAGAGACAGACAGTTGAGAGACACAAAGAGTGCAGACAGACAAGTGAGAGACAGACAGGAGAAGACAGACATGTGAGAGACAGACAGGTGAGAGACAGACAGGACTGTCACTGTTTGATTCCACAGCAGACAGAAAGGTTTTGATTTATTGATTTTTTCTTTTCATCCGTTAACTACACCTGACATATTCTACACCTGTACGTACAATGTACTGCACCAATATATATATATATATATATTTAAACTGATGAGATACATGAGCCCCAGCACACCTTTAGAAGGCCCATCCCTCTCACCGGGTTGCCATGGTTACCTGTGACAGAACAGAAGCAGTGACATCATTGTGGCCTCCGAGCCTCGCCCAGTTGGTGTGGCTCTGACAGGGACCGACCAATGAGGGTGAGGGGCGGTAGAAAGCAGATGATTGCGGGACGTAGTTGTAGGCGGGGCTGATGAGGTCATGGGATGTATGTTGGTTGATCTGGGCTGGGCCTCTGTGATTGGCTGAGTCAAGGGGGGCGAGGTCACAGACCTCTGACTCGTCCTGAGTTTGGGTTGTGAGGTCATCATTTGTGCACTTGGCCAGGACTCCCTGATAGCAGACACTTGAACTTTGACCTTTCTATGATCCCGTAACACAACCGATGTCTCTGATTGCTTCGCAACAAGCTGACGACTCCTGAGGGGAAGTGGCGGCGTCGAGGGGGGGCGCCGCAGAGCAGGAGGGCAAGGGTCTGAGTCACAGGAGGGAGAGGGGGAGGAAACCTTCGGCGGACCTGAAATCATTTTCTTCCAAAACATCTTAACCAATCAAAGCCCACCGTTTAATATGACAAACCAATCACAGCTCAGAAACACACTACAGGAACCAGCCAATCACAGCTCAGAAACACACTACAGGAACCAGCCAATCACAGCTCAGAAACACACTACAGGAACCGACCAATCACAGCTCAGAAACCCCTTAAAGGTTGTTGTCCCTCGTTAAGGGTTGTTGTCTCTCGTTGAGGGTTGTTGTCCCTCGTTAAGGGTTGATGCCCCTCGTTAAGGGTTGTTGTCCCTCGTTAAGGGTTGTTGTCCCTCGTTAAGGGTTGTTGTCTCTCGTTAAAGGTTGT
>NC_089216.1:1127821-1130321 GCF_963930695.1 Labrus bergylta | reverse complement strand
CATGACTGTCTACAATGGGTGTAACACCCGAGTCCCACTGTCTGTGATGTTTTCAGAGTTTTCAGAGTCCTATCTTCACTTTGTTTACATCGCCAGGACGGCCGGCTGACTCCTCCCCTCGTGTATAAAAGTTGTTTAATTGAGGGACTAGAGAAAAGAAGAATAACATACTGTACTCACTGCTTAACTGTGTTTCTAGATCACGCTCATTTCAGGTAAATTTACATGCAGTGTGAAGATACCAGCATAATAAAGATCGCTAGCATTAGCATGCTAACACAACAATGCAGCGCGAGTTGTTTTGGTTTCATGCTGGTGCTCAAGGGCGACATCTGCTGGATCAAAACATCACATATAAAGACTTTAATGATGACCATGATAAGTGAGTCTACCAGTCTGGACCGGAGACCACAGTTAGAGTCACTGGTGGACTCTGAATCCCATTCAGACACATTCACACTCCGTCGTCAAAGCAGTGGGAGCAACTTGGGGTTAAGTGTAGTGTTGTTGTACTCGAAACGGTCTCAAGACCTCTTCATGAGGACGTGTGTGTACGCGTTGTCTGTGTGATGTTTGAAATAACAAAGTTTACATAGAAAATCATCACATTGTGTTTTATTGATATTTTACACAACGTCCCAATTTTTAAGGTAATCATTATTATTATTATTATTATTATTATTATTATTATTATTATTATTATTATTATTATTATTAATAATACAACTGAAACACATTAAAATACAAATCAAAAGAAACGATCACTTTCAGCATAAATCAACCAATCAGACGGCACCACCACACCTCTGTGATGTCACTGTGATGTCACAGACCATCTCAACAGTCATCTGACGCGTCGTCGTGTGATGTCACTTCATGAAACAGGGAAACAAACGCTCGTCTTTACATTGCTCTTAAATGCAGCACGACGAAGCTGTTAGCATCCCCCATATGAATGTATTAGCCTGTTAGCATTGTTAGCATTCACAAGACAATCCTTTGGGGGTTTGAACACAATGCTAACATGCCCTTGTGGCTTCTATGAGAGTTGCTAATGTGGTTAGCATCCCCGACCCTAACCAACAGAAACGCAGTAACAGTCGCGCACAGTGCTAGCACCGTTAGCATCCTCTTTTAATCCATTTGATCTTTATTAAGATTTACAATGTTCGGTCCCATCGCTGTTAGATGATGCTAACAGCGTCAGACGGTCAGCTGGAGGTCATGTGTTTGTATATATGTCTGTAATAATATAATGTGAGGTGTTTATTTACGTACCTTTTATAAACAGAGTACATATGAGGTCATTGAACATGAGGCGTTCATATATTTATATAAATGTGAGGTGCTGGTCCTCGCAGAGGCCGTACGATAGTTTGTGCTGCTCGAACAGCTCGGTCAGACCTCTGCAGGTAAACTTTATGAAGAGACTCGATGTCCTCGCTGGTTGGACTGGGAGTCTGGACCACTGGGATGGGCGTCCCCACTGGAAACAGAGAGGGGAGGGGGGCAACAATCAGCACTGACTCTAAACACAGATGATGGAAGTTCATCAACAAATCAAGGTCACAGCAAATTTACATCAACGTCAAATAAACGTTAAAGGAGCAGTATGTAACTCTGACCCCTAGTGTTTAAAATGTGTACTGCAGTCTGAATTCTAAACATCATAGAGAGCTGATCCTAGTTTGAGCACGTTTCTGCTCGTGGAGCTTATTAGAAACATGCAGAGGCTTTTTAGGTCGGGTACAATCACTTCTATCTGAACCACTTCTCTTGACCGCTTCCATCGCTGCAACACCTGTTGACCTGATAACTGCTCTCATATCTGGCAAACCGAGGGGCGTCCAAAACGACCGTGTGTGTGTGTGGGGGGGGGGGGTCAAATCCAGCACTTCAACATAGCATGTTGTCTTAATGTCTGATCAGATGTTAGCTCGTCTTCGTACCCACGGTGTGGATGGGCTTCCTGTACGGCATCAGTCCGAAGCTGTACTGAAAAACTCCTCTGGCGTGAAACAGAGGCATGGCTACTCCCATGATGCTCTGCAGCCGGTTCTGTGGACAGAAGACAACACTTTGTTATCGGTTACTTTACCGGTGGAGGAAATTCTTCACTGTTGCTAGGTAACTATGCTATGTCTAGTTTCTGAGGTCTGATTGGTTCTCAGCTAGAGCTAATTGAGCGCTGGCTGCTTTGTCAAGTTACGGTACTGACGCTTGCTAAGTGGTTACTGAGCTGTTGCTATGCGGTTGCTAGGACACCGCTGTGACTGTTTCAAAGATGTGACATCATGGTTCTGTTAGCGACGGTAGAATAGAGATTTAGACATCAAATCATTATTTTTTTATTGATTGAATAATTTGAAGTTTTGTAATCTTTAAGGTTGTTGATAAAGTTTCATGGTGTGACCTCTGACCTGCAGCCTCCTCAGAGGAGAGCCGGTGGGATTCTCCATCTGATCGAACAACTCGTTCTCTCCAAAAGAAAAGACCGGAA
>NC_089216.1:1102821-1117821 GCF_963930695.1 Labrus bergylta | reverse complement strand
CCCAGACCGCATAACCCAGTCCTGGAGAAGCCAGACTCTGCTGGTGCAGAACCAGAGTTCACCAGCAGAGTGAGACATCCTGTCTGTATATTCAATCTCTGAAACAATCTGAATAATCAAAGATCCTCAAAAGCACAGAGTTAGGGCTGTGTGCGATTTCTAGTTAGCCAGATTTTTTTTCAGTATGAGACGGGAGCACATCTGTCATACCAAACCCTCCCACAATGCATTGTGGCTCTCAGAATATTAATACTATAATATGTTGTTTTATGTTTCCATGTAATATTAAAATGACTACGTGGATGTTTTATTGTTGTAAAATTCTATTTACTGAGCAACGTCACGTTAGCTCGAAGCTAGCTTGTCTTCTATAGCTCAGACAGATAGTCGAGTATGTTGCTAATGGCTAACAGCCAGGTTAGCATGCCGTTTATACTGTTAGTGTATGCAGTACCTCTGTGTGGGGTTTCAGACACAGCTTGGCATTCAACAGGAAGTGATGTCATGACATGTTGTTATGTTACACACAGGTGAGTGGCTGTTCTTCATTTTGATTGGATGAAAAAGGGGGGCAATATAGTGAATGCTGAACTTAACCTAAACTACTCTGATCTACACCTGGACTCTACCTGGACTACACCTGGACTCTACCTGGACTACACCTGGACTCTACCTGGACTACACCTGGACTCTACCTGGACTACACCTGGACTCTACCTGGACTACACCTGGACTCTACCTTGACTACACCTGGACTCTACCTGGACTACACCTGGACTCTACCTTGACTACACCTGGACTCTACCTGGACTACACCTGGACTCTACCTTGACTACACCTTAACAACATCTGGCCTACACCTAAACTGCTCCTGGACTACAGCTGGACTGCACCTAAACTGCTCCTGGACTACAGCTGGACTACACCTAAACTGCTCCTGGACTACAGCTGGACTGCACCTAAACTGCTCCTGGACTACAGCTGGACTACACCTAAACTGCTCCTGGACTACACCTAAACTACACCTGGACTACACCTAAACTGCTCCTGGACTACAGCTGGACTGCACCTAAACTGCTCCTGGACTTTCACCTAAACTGCTCCTGGACTACAGCTGGACTACACCTAAACTGCTCCTGGACTACAGCTGGACTACACCTAAACTGCTCCTGGACTACAGCTGGACTACACCTAAACTGCTCCTGGACTACACCTAAACTGCTCCTGGACTACAGCTGGACTACACCTAAACTGCTCCTGGACTACAGCTGGACTACACCTAAACTGCTCCTGGACTACAGCTAAACTGCTCCTGGACTACAGCTGGACTGCACCTAAACTGCTCCTGGTCTACAGCTGGACTACACCTAAACTGCTCCTGGACTACAGCTGGACTACACCTAAACTGCTCCTGGACTACACCTAAACTGCTCCTGGACTACAGCTGGACTACACCTAAACTGCTCCTGGACTACACCTAAACTGCTCCTGGACTACACCTAAACTGCTCCTGGACTACAGCTGGGCTACACCTAAACTGCTCCTGGACTACACCTGGACTGCACCTAAACTGCTCCTGGACTACACCTGGACTGCACCTAAACTGCTCCTGGACTACACCTAAACTGCTCCTGGACTACACCTGGACTGCACCTAAACTGCTCCTGGACTACAGCTGGACTACACCTAAACTGCTCCTGGACTACAGCTGGACTGCTCCTGGACTACACCTGGACTACACCTAAACTGCTCCTGGACTACAGCTGGACTACACCTAAACTGCTCCTGGACTACAGCTGGACTACACCTAAACTGCTCCTGGACTACACCTAAACTGCTCCTGGACTACACCTGGACTACACCTAAACTGCTCCTGGACTACAGCTGGACTGCACCTAAACTGCTCCTGGACTACAGCTGGACTACACCTAAACTGCTCCTGGACTACAGCTGGACTACACCTGGACTACACCTAAACTGCTCCTGGACTACACCTGGACAACACCTAAACTGCTCCTGGACTACACCTAAACTGCTCTTGGACTACACCTGGACTGCACCTAAACTGCTCCTGGACTACACCTGGACTGCACCTAAACTGCTCCTGGACTACAGCTGGACTACATCTAAACTGCTCCTGGACTACAGCTGGACTACACCTAAACTGCTCCTGGACTACAGCTGGACTACATCTAAACTGCTCCTGGACTACAGCTGGACTACATCTAAACTGCTCCTCCTTTCATTGGGCAAGAGGCTAGGTGCACCCTGGACTGGAAGCTAGACCACAGCTGGAATAAAACTTAACTACATGTAGACTGAATCTGTGCTGGTTTTCACCTGGAGACCCTGGACCCATAGAGACCCTCATTCTGGATCTGATCAGTTACAGCAGATCCAGACCTATGAAGGAACAACAGGTGTGTCAGATAGTGGGAGTGGCTTGTCAAGCAGTGTGGAGGGCTTGTCAATTGTTGGAGGGGCTTTGGTGTAGTGGGAGGGGCTTGGCAGTAGCAGGAGGGGCTTGGTAGTCGTGGGAGGGGCTTGTTACCTTTGATATTGTTGTAATTGTTGCATCGGCAGGACAGCCGGGTCAGAACCAATCCGAGCAGCAAAACCAATAACACAGAGAGACCTCTGCAGAGACAAATACAACCAACAATGTCAGTTAACCTTCACCTTAAGTCACAGATTTATTCAATTAGTTGCTATGGTAACGACCCATAACAACTCATAGAAGCTTAAAGAACAGCTGATCCTCACATGATAGGAAGGAGGATCCTCTTGTTCAAGGTGGAGGCTGAGGACGAGAAAATCAACGATATCATCAAACAAGCAGAACTCAACAGGTCATCAATAGGAAGTGACATATGCGACAGGTGAGTTTACCTGCAGGTTCAGGAGGTCTGCACGATGGAGTGGCCACAGCAGCGCTCTTGTTTCGACACACAGAATCAGCGAACGCCGAACACCCGATCACAGTTTCCTGATCAGCCGCTGCGCGACACAAGATCAATCGATCAGCTTTAAAAGAAAGCGGTAAACTCTGACGAGGCAGCGGTGATCTATAACACCTGTACATTACCTGCCGATGACATCATCAATATACAAAATGAGCAAATGAACACCTGCTCAGGTGTGTTTACCTGAGCAGTTTGTACATGGAGCACACTGTGTTCCAATTGACTTCATGTTAAGGATCGTACAGTTCTGCCTCACAAAGTTACCTGCACACACACACACACACACACACACACGCACACACTCGGTCACAGTCATCACTTTTGTTCCAGGTTTTACACCCTGACGGAGGTTCGTCTGATCGGTTTGTTACCTTGTGGACACAGTTGGCAGTTTGGCACGATCCACACCACCACATGGGCAGTGACAGGGTGAAAGTTCATCTTCAGCAGCAGACATGCCAGGCTCACCTGGAACCCAAACACAGACAGGTGTCAGATCCTGGTCCCTGTTAGTCTGACCCTGCAGCCTTAAAACTGTTTGATCTGTTTCCTAGCAACAGATTTCTCTGACCCTTTACCTGTATAACTGAGGAAACCCTGCCCCTCCACACACACAGACAGACACACACACACACACACACACACACACACACACACCTACTTCGCTGTACGACACAGCGTCAGGCTTTCCTGAACAGATTGGTTCTCTACAACAACCTGATTACTTCAGATTAGCACACCTTAATTAAATGAAATCAACAATTCAACACAAAATATTGATTTTAAAAATGATCAGTTTCTTCTGATTTGTGAAGTTAGGAGCCATCAGTAGAAGTAGAAGAGTTAGAGCTGTTGTCCATAGCAACAGTTAGCTCTGGAGCCTTCTAAAAACCAGATAAACTAGCTTTCATAACTCACATTAAACTGAGAGAGAGAGTTAAGGAAAAAAAAAAAGAAGCTGCACTCACCTGAAGTGTGTCCATGTCGTCCTCACAACCTCACCAATCACACTGATCGAGAATCTCCACTCACAAGAGGCTTTTTAAGTGAACAAGCTGCCGGAAGTGGGCGGAGCCTAGGCTCACAAAGTCTCCACCTTCCGTCTGCTTAGTTTCACCCTCTGACGTCTCAGATGTTGTCTTTTCCATGGTAATGGTGTAAACAGAAAGTGCTAACAGAAACCAGGTGTGACCGATAGGGGCCGTCTGAAAAGTAAGATAAGAAGGGTTCTTGGAAGTTAAGTTAGGGACCGTCTGTAAAAAGTAAGGTAAGAAGGGTTCTTTGAAGTTAAGTTAGGGACCGTCTGTAAAAAGTAAGGTAAGAAGGGTTCTTTGAAGTTAAGTTAGGGACCGTCTGTAAAAAGTAAGATAAGAAGGGTTCTTGGAAGTTAAGTTAGGGACCGTCTGTAAAAAGTAAGATAAGAAGGGTTCTTGGAAGTTAAGTTAGGGGCCGTCTGTAAAAAGTAAGATAAGAAGGGTTCTTGGAAGTTAAGTTAGGGGCCGTCTGTAAAAAGTAAGATAAGAAGGGTTCTTGGAAGTTAAGTTAGGGGCCGTCTGTAAAAAGTAAGATAAGAAGGGTTCTTTCAAGTTAAGTTAGGGGCCGTCTGTAAAAAGTAAGATAAGAAGGGTTCTTGGAAGTTAAGTTAGGGGCCGTCTGTAAAAAGTAAGATAAGAAGGGTTCTTGAAAGTTAAGTTAGGGGCCGTCTGTAAAAAGTAAGGTAAGAAGGGTTCTTTGAAGTTAAGTTAGGGACCGTCTGTAAAAAGTAAGATAAGAAGGGTTCTTTGAAGTTAAGTTAGGGGCCGTCTGTAAAAAGTAAGATAAGAAGGGTTCTTGGAAGTTAAGTTAGGGGCCGTCTGTAAAAAGTAAGATAAGAAGGGTTCTTGGAAGTTAAGTTAGGGGCCGTCTGTAAAAAGTAAGATAAGAAGGGTTCTTGGAAGTTAAGTTAGGGGCCGTCTGTAAAAAGTAAGATAAGAAGGGTTCTTGGAAGTTAAGTTAGGGGCCGTCTGTAAAAAGTAAGATAAGAAGGGTTCTTTCAAGTTAAGTTAGGGGCCGTCTGTAAAGTAAGATAAGAAGGGTTCTTTGAATTTAAGTTAGGGGCCGCCTGTAAAGTAAGATAAGAAGGGTTCTTTGAATTTAAGTTAGGGGCCGCCTGTAAAGTAAGATAAGAAGGGTTCTTTGAATTTAAGTTAGGGGCCAACTGTAAAAAGTAGGCACCTTCTGTAAAGTGAAATTAGGGGCTGTGTCTGAGGAAAAGTAAGGGTCCAGCTGAACAGAAAAGTTAGGGGCCGTCTGTCAAGTAACATAATGGGACGCCTGTGAAGTTTAGATAGGGGCCATCCTTAAAGTAAATAAAAAAAAGGTAAGTAAAGCCAAGTATAGGGCATTTTGTAAAGTTAGGATAGCAAAATCAAGGGTTGTCTGTAAAAGAAGTAGGCGCCATCAGTAAAGGGGAGGTGGGGCTGTCCATAAAATAAACCGAGGATCAGTCAGTGACGTAAAGTTAGGGGCCGTCATTAAAGTAGTTCACCATAAAGAGAACTTTGATGGATTTACATGACACCCCCCCCCCCCCCCCCCCCAGAGTAATCTGATTAAAGACTTCAACCTTTAAACTGACTGATACTGATGCTAACACTGACTGATACTGATGCTAACACTGACTGATACTGATGCTAACACTGACTGATACTGATGCTAACACTGACTGATACTGATGCTAACACTGACTGATACTGATGCTAACACTGACTGATACTGATGCTAACACTGACTGATACTGATGCTAACACTGACTGATACTGATGCTATTGTCTGCTCTAGTGTTATTGACGTCACATTTTCGTCTAGGCAGATGTGATTGAGCAAAACAGATGTGTGTGATGTTGAATCATGTCTCCTCATGAGTATTCATCTGATGTATAAACTTTCATCAACGTAAGCCATCTGAGTCAACTGAGTCTTAATGTGTGGAGTCAAGTCTTAGTCATTTCTTCAACAATTTGGCGTCATGAAACAGGATATCTACAAACACAGACTGGTAAGTGCAAACTATTTTTAGTCTTTGCTACTGCCATGTCTGAGTTTGACGATACCTAAAGAAACTGTAATTCGGCTGAAATTATTGTAGGCTTGACAACATGCTGTTGAATAATATTTGCATATAATACAAATTGAATAAATGATTGAGAATCATTGATTGCTTGTATTTGCAAATTGGTGAGAGTTGGGCTGTCGAGCATCCTGCGGGGGTGTCTCGGAGGTCTGAGCCAGCTGTGACTTGACACAGATAAGATCAAACTGTGAACTTATATCCTAGGGGAGATGTCCCGGGGTGGATTGTTAAGAATTCATTTTGATATAGGTAAGACCAGTAGGTGAATCTGTGTCCGGCGGGACGTAAGACTCTGTGGTCATAGGGACGTCAGAGCGATAACAGTCACTATCAAACCTCTGCAGATGATACAAAATGCAGCAGCACGACTGGTCTTCAACCTTCCTAAAAGAGCACATGTCACTCCGCTGTTCATCTCCTCACACTGGCTCCCAGTTACTGCTCACATCAAATTTAAAACTCTGCTGCTCGCTTACAAAACAGACACAGAAACGTCTCCTCCTTACTTTAACTCTCTGATCCAGGTCTACACTCCCCCCCCCCACTACGCTCTGCCAATGAAAGGTGTCTGATCCAACCTTCACAACAGGGTCCCAAGTCTCTGACTAGACTCTTCTCCTCTGTCGCCCCCCGGTGGTGGAATGAACTTCCAAACTCCATGTGATCTGCAGAGTCCCTCTGCACCTTTAAGAAAAAGCTAAAGACCCAGCTCTTTGTGAATACCTACTAACTTAATGATGATGGTCTCCATATTATTGATGATGATGATGGTAATGACGATGGTTTCTGTTTGATAACGACGACTTATAAGATGGTTTCTATACTGATTAGAGCTCTCAAGAACTGCCCTCAATGTTGTGCTTTGCCTCTGGTCACTTCCTGTCAGCACCTGTGTGTCCAATCAGACTCAAAGCTGATCGTTTGCTCTTACTGACATTGTTCCCTTTTTTCTAGATCCTTGCTTGTGTTGTTCTTACTCTCTGATGTACGTCGCTTTGGAGAAAAGAGTCTGCTAAGTGAATTGTAGAATTGATTGTATGTGCCTGTTGCTGCTGGTTTTGTTTAATGCTATAATTGCTTTATGCACGATGGGGAATCATCAGTCCACAATAGCGAATAAAACTGAATCTCAAAACAAACATGTGAAAAGTAAAGATAAACAAAAACACATAGAACATCCACACACACACAATGCTGCTACAGATAAAAGCACATCACCCTTAGGTGGAACACATACAGACATTTCAGTCAGATACACCCTTCTGATATGCCTGCAGGAGTTGTAGGAAGAGAGAAAGGTTGGAAGTGTGTGTCACCGTTTTCATCTCTCGTGTGAATGGACAAAGTTAGAATGGAACGAGAAAATATTAAGTTAGCAGTTAATGTTATTCCATTTCACGGTAATCCAAGCTGGGATTGTTCGTCAGAAAAGAGAGAGTTAGAGAGAACAGGGCAGGCTGACAGTCACACACACTCAGTAAGAAAGAGGTGGAGTTACTCTCACAGACACACAGAGCACCCAGAAGTGAAGCATTCTCACTCAAACAGGAGAGAGAAAGGCTCTGAACAGACAGTGCTCGTGTTAACACAGATTGTTATGATTTGGTCTTATTTTGTTTTTATTTTGGTCTATGACAGAGTTTAGGTTTCTTTGTTTTAAAGACTATCTATCCCAGTGTTGTTTGGTTAAATGTAATGTTTTTTGTCTTAAAGTTCCTAGTTTAGTCTTTCGTATTTCATGTTTTTATTTTGGAAAGTTTCTCTTTTGTAAGGAGTATTGTTAAATTCTTGAGTTCTTTGTGTCTTTAGTGTTTTGTGATTCATATTGTAGTTCTTGTCCAAGTGTGTCTTATCTTGTATTGTCTTCATTTCTGTATGTTTTCCCTCCAGTCTTGATTGCCCTCATTGTCTTTCCCTGTGTTTGTTTACCCCATGGTTATTTAGTCTCAGTGTTCTTTCCTTCTTAGTTGTTAGATGTTGGATGTCGGTGTCAGTGTTTCCCAGTACGTACCAGTTTTTGACTTTTTATGAATTTTCTCAGTTTGAACTTTTGTTAAGATAGAAAGTTTTGATTTACTTTTGTTTAAAAGTCAAATTACGTTGTTTTTTGGGAATTTTCAGAGAATCTGAAACACTCTCTCATGTTGTTAAACTCGAAGCTAATGCAAAACTATCAAATATTAGGCAATACATTCTGCCTCAAAGAAATCAATTACAGGAATCGATGCTGTAGTTCAATCCCTTTTGATAAAGGTTTGATGGTTGAAACTATCAGCCCATGTAACACTCCCATCTTGCCAAACCCAAAGCCAGGCTGCCCTGTTGAATTCAGGTTTGTGCAGCTCTCAGAGTTATAAATAACATTGTTGTGCTTTCAGTGGAGATTTAATCGGATGCAAATTCCATTCTGGCAGCAATGCGTGCAGATTCAAAGTGCAATACAGTCATTGATGTAAACTGAGACTTTCCTCCATTCCTCTGCATCCAGATAGCCAGTATCTGTTTGTTTTTAAATTCAAAGGCCGAAAGCTGACATGCACCAGGCTTCCACTGGGATTTTCGGAATCACTGGTTAATTTATGCACTTTGTGTCATGCCTGATTTGGAACTATCTGGTGGAAGCACCTTGTTGCAGTATGCTGATGATTTGTTGATCGTTTCACCTTCGAGAGAGGACTGCCAAATTGACTCTGTGTTGCTGATGGAAAGACTGGCTGAGTGTGGTCACAGAGCTTCTCTGACCAAAGTGCAGTACTGTCAGCCTCAGGTTAAATACCTGGGACATGTGTTACGCTGCTGTCCCCTGAGAGAGTCAACCTCCTTGCAAACATGTCCCCTCCGAGGACCAAGAAAGACCTGCTATCTTTTCTGGGAATGACAAATTACTGTCGTCATTGGATTTTTGAGTATGCTGGAATGGACTCTGTGTGGAGGTCTTCCACGGGACATGCTGCACCCTCTGTTGTGCAATGGAATGAAAACATGTACTCAGCCTTTCCGAGATACACACAGCTGTGAGAAGGAAGGATATGCTTCTGGTGTTTTTGGTGCAAAAGCATGGATCAAGTTTTTACAGGCTGATACAGATGACAGATTTTCTTTGTTCCTTTTTCAGAGCACATTAGTTATTCATTTCTGTCAGGACCTAAAGACAATTTCAAGTCTTGAAAGTTGGTCGGATAGAATTTAGATCAATATGTCCGAAGCAGCAGGGGGCGCTGGCGACCAAAATCTCCTGTTGTCCGGTCGCTGTAAGGAACGACCATCCGGAGTTCTGCTGTCAGCAGGGTAAGGAACATCTCAGGTGTTTAAAAAAAAACATTTCAGGTGTTTTTGATTCATTTTCTGACTCAGGCTTGATGTTCTGCTCGCTTCGGCTAATGCTCTATTTACAGTACGGTGCGTGTTAGCTACAGGTTAGCTCCTCAAATGCTTTTAGCTCCTTCCGCTAGTTGTTAGCATACTGTAGGTAAATAGGCTTCTATTATCGGACACACCCTCCGGAAACTCCAATATGTTTACACTCTGATCCGATGGAGTCAGTCTGAATAAAGAGAAGAACATGATACCGCCGTGTTGTCGTCAGCAGCGCCGGTGTTACGCCGAGAAATGCACCCCTGTGGAGAAATGCACCCAGGGGCGATTCTAGAGTCTGTCGGGGCCCTAAACAAAAATTATTGGGGGCCCCTCCAACCAGCGTTCAGCCAAATTATGTCTGCCAGTGTCCCAGCACTTTCTCTTTTTTCACTCCCACACAGATAATTCCTTTTCATGTTGACCAGCAGCGCTTCGAGAGCAGTGTAGAAAGTGAAATTGTTTTAAAATTTTGAATTGTCTTGCAAGTTGCATGCGATTCTCGACAGGGATGCATTTCTCGGCATAACACCGGGTCCAAGCAGAGACAAGGAAGCGCCAGACTTTGTTCTGAAAAACAGAGAATTTAGCGTTTGTTCACTTACATTTACTCCCAGAACACGATTGATTACTGCTTTAATGTCCCCCTTCTTCTGATTGTTTCGACATATATCTTATCAAAGAAACGAGATGTGGCCGCAGTCTGTCTGTGATGTTAGGGACTGTATGAAATGTAAAGTTAGGGACTGTCTGAAAAGTAAAGTTAGGGACTGTATGAAATGTAAAGTTAGGGACTGTATGAAATGTAAAGTTAGGGACTGTCTGAAAAGTAAAGTTAGGGACTGTCTGCAAAGTACAGTTAGGGGCTGTCTAAAAAGTAAAGTTAGTGACTGTCTGAAATGTAAAGTTAGGGACTGTATGAAATGTAAAGTTAGGGACTGTCTGAAAAGTAAAGTTAGGGACTGTCTGCAAAGTACAGTTAGGGGCTGTCTGAAAAGTACAGTTAGGGGCTGTCTGAAAAGTACAGTTAGGGGCTGTCAGTAAAGTACAGTTAGGGGCTGTCTGAAAAGTAAAGTTAGAGACTGTCTGCAAAGTACAGTTAGGGGCTGTCTGAAAAGTAAAGTTAGAGACTGTCTGCAAAGTACAGTTAGGGGCTGTCTGAAAAGTAAAGTTAGAGACTGTCTGCAAAGTACAGTTAGGGGCTGTCTGAAAAGTAAAGTTAGGGACTGTCTGAAAAGTAAAGTTAGGGACTGTCAGTAAAGTAAAGTTAGGGGCTGTCTGAAAAGTAAAGTTAGGGACTGTCTGCAAAGTACAGTTAGGGACTGTCTGCAAAGTACAGTTAGGGACTGTCAGTAAAGTACAGTTAGGGATTGTCTGCAAAGTGCAGTTAAGGACTGTCTGAAAAGTAAAGTTAGGGACTGTCAGTAAAGTACAGTTAGGGACTGTCTGCAAAGTACAGTTAAGGGCTGTCTGCAAAGTACAGTTAGGGGCTGTCTGCAAAGTACAGTTAGGGACTGTCAGTAAAATAACGCTAAGGTCCATATGTAAGGTATAGTTAGGAACTGTCTGTCTTATCATCAGGTGCTCTGTTACCGTGGAGACACTGTCACCACAAAGCGGTTGCCATGGCAAACAAACGAGACGCCTCTGACCTAACCTCCTGTGCTGATAAAGAGCTAACAAAGCCCGCCAGACGCCGACCCCGCCGGGCCACCTCCACGGCAGGTAGGAGGAGTCAGAAAGACAAGAGGCGTGGTCCCACACCAAAGAGGCGGGATCCCAAGGACAAGAGGCGTGGTCATGATGAGAAGAAGGAAGGGGTGACCGTGAAGAGGACGTGGAGCGACGGGAAACGGCGGTGGGATAAGAAACATTACTGCGTGTTCTGTCGGCGGCCGCAGGTGAAGATTGCTCGTCACCTGCTGAGGAAACATGCAGACCAACAGGAAGTGGTGGCTGCAAGCGCTCTGCCTACAGGCTCCAAACAACGCCACCTGCTGCTGGAACACCTGCGCTGCAGGGGCAACTACATGCACAACATTGAGGTTTGTTTACCTTTCTGTTTACCTGTTTACCTGTCTGTTTACCTGTCTGTTTACCTGTCTGTTTACCTTTGTGTTTACCTTTGTGTTTACCTGTCTGTTTACCTGTTTGTTTACCTGTCTGTTTACCTGTCTGTTTACCTGTCTGTTTACCTGTTTACCTGTCTGTTTACCTTTGTGTTTACCTTTGTGTTTACCTGTCTGTTTACCTGTTTGTTTACCTGTCTGTTTACCTGTCTGTTTACCTGTTTACCTGTTTACCTGACTGTTTACCTGTCTGTTTACCTTGTTCTCTCTCCACACCTGTCTGTCTCTCTCCACCTGTTGATCTCTTTCCATCTGTCTGTCTCTCTCCACACCTGTCTGTCTCTCTCCACCTGTTGATCTCTTTCCATCTGTCTGTCTCTCTCCACACCTGTCTGTCTCTCTCTCAGGTCATCAGACAGGGCACTGGGGAAATCGTCCCGTGGCGTCAGCCCTCTGAGGACGTCGATGCGAGGAACTACCTGCCGTGCCCGCTCTGCCTCGGGTTCTTCCTGCGAGCCGATCTCTGGAAACATCAGGCCTCCTGTCGCAAGAAGCTGACCTCTGACCCCTCCAGAGACTCCGCCTCCACAGCCGAAAAGACCTCTGACCCCTTCAAGGACACGACCTGTGACCCAACAGGTGACCCAGCAGACGTCAGGACCCCCCCAGAGGATCTGCCTCCTGAGTCCTCAGCGGACACGCCAAAGAAGCGCAGTAGGATCCAGGCCGCGGCGTCCCGCCTGCTCCCCATCTCAGGCGGAGCCTCTGAGAGCTGCAGCCAGGTGCTGCACCGCATGAACCAGGACCATGTGTCGCACCAGGTGTGTCCTTCTACCTGTCTGCGTGCTATACGGCCTGCATCTACCTGTGTGTGTGCTCACCTGTCTCTCTGCATGTTCCAGGTGAAATCTGATTGGTTGATCTGTAAGTATGGTAACAAGCTGATGGGGAGCCCGGGTGGCAGCGGGCGGAGGTATGACTACGTCAGTCAGAAGCTGAGGGAGCTGGGCCGGTTCCTCCTGGCCGCTAAATCTCTGGACCCGGTGGTCGGGACCCTCCAGGACCTTCTGGCTCCAGGTCGCCTCAGCTTGGCTCTGGCTGCGGCGAGGAAGGCGTCGGGTTACAGGTGGACCCGCCCTCCACTGGCGGTGAAGACGACCCTGAAAACTGTCTGCGAGATCGCCATCGGAGAGAGTCTGCAGGACGGAGACTGGGAGACCGCTGCAAAGACCACCGACTTTTACCACATGCTGGGGAGGGAATGGGACAAACTGGGCCTGCAAGACCCTGCCCCCAACAACTCAACACCTGATCCAGACACAGGTAACACGCCATCCATCATGTTTTTAAAAAGAGGAACCAGAGGAACTTTAGTGAATGACATGTTCTGTGTTCTTCTGCAGAGGGAGCAGCTAAGATGAAGAATCAATTGGTCCAATCAGGAAGTGAGAAAGAGGGTCAAGAGTCTGGACCAGACGGTGAGTTCTGACTTGTTACCTTACTCATCACTTACCCCCTGAACTCCCCAACCAAGTGACCCACATGACCTCTGATCCCTGATTGTACTCATGACCTTCAAACTTAATCTTCAGTCCTAATCCCTCTGTAACACCTGTCTGTCTCTCAACCTGTCTGTCTTTCAACCTGTCTGCCTCTCTACCTGTCTGTCTCTAGTTCTGTCACAGAGCAGACAGGTGAGCTGTGTGGTTCCTCCAGAGTCCCGACTACAGGTCCCTCCCCCCTCAGGTGAGTCTTCTGGTGGTTCAGGGTTCATGTAACAGTCTGGTCTTTTGCACACCTGGAGCTCACCTTTCTGCTGGTCTTTCAGTCCTCGTCTCTCCCAGGAAGGTCCGCCGGCGTCCGTGGTCGTCCGCAGAGAAGGAGGCAGTTTGGCGGCAGCTGGGAGTCCATGTCCTGGTCCAGTCGGTACCCGGGAAGGAGGTTTGTCAGCGCTGTCTGGACCTGGAGCCGGTCCTCAGAGGACGACACTGGAAGGACATCAAGAACCAGGTCCACAACCAGATCCAGAGCCAGAAGAAGCAGCAGTTCCATGCCCAGATGGACCTTCAGGAGAACCAAGACCACACAGATCAGAACCAGAAGAACCAGCAGCAGTACCAGATCCACATGGACCAACAGGGCGAGGACCAGAACCAGAAGAACCAAGAACACCAGCAGGACCAGGAAAACGTTCAAAATAAGAAGAAACAACAGAACCACATTCAGTTGGACCACCAGGATCAGGGTCACATTCAGAACCACAAGAAACTGCAGTACCTTACTCGGCTGGACCCCCACGATGAACTTCAGAAGCAGCTCTACCACATGGACCAGCAGACCCAGGACCAGCAGACTGACCTGGATCAGAACACATCTGTACTCACAGGGACTTCTTACAGACCTGATGGACCTCATCAAGACCCTGGTATCAGTCAGTACCCTCTTCCACACAGAACCTTGGGACCTCATGTGGACCAGTTGCTGACCAGAACTCAGTGGACTGACCCTCCCCTGATCCAGCACTACAGGAACCTTGACCCTGGAGGGCCAGCTGGTCCAGGACAAGTCCACTTCTGAAGTACGGACTGCCTTGAACCCCGAACTCTAACAACCTTTAACGACCTCCAACAAGAGAGCAACTATGACATCACCTGTAACTCTATGACATCACCTTTGCCTCTATGACATCATCTGTAACTCTGTAGGAAAATTCTAGTTACCTGACCCGTTTTTCTGACCCGTTACCTGGTCACTAACCTTTACCTGACCTCATTGACTCATGCTTCCTGGTCCTGCGGAGACAAAGGCCTTGTGTTCACCTGGCGTTTTTTCCGAGCAGAAAAGCGCTAGCTGTGCGCACGGGAGTGTCTTCAGTGTTTCCTTTTGGACGGCCCTGAAGTGTCTGGTCTGTCAGGATTGTAGTTCTACTTGTCTCCAGCAGATGGCAGCGTTCTCCCTGATGTGACTGTGTGAAAACAGAGTCGCTCAATCTTTATTTGTATGGGACCAAATCATACCAGATGTTGTCTTCAGGTCTTCACTGAACTTTTTGTTTTATTTATTTAATTTGTGTATTTTTTTTACAAGTGTATAAAAACATTTCACACTGTGGAGTCGTCCGTCTTTCTTTCTTACATTCACTCATTCATCTCTGCTGAGCTCTGCTCAGGTCCACGTTCAGACCTGGACCTGAGCCAGGCTGGGTCCACGTTCAGACCTGGACCTGAGCCAGGCTGGGTCCACTTTCAGACCTGGACCTGAGCCAGGCTGGGTCCACGTTTGATCTGGTCTAACTTTTCTAATTGAGTGTGATAACAAAGGTGAGAAGAAGATAAGGTCAGGATGAAAGTGTCATATTTAATATTCATCAATTCACCAATCATGCTCTGCCAGAGCATGTATATACACCTGTATAACCAGTGTGCACCTGTATATACACCTGTATATACACCTGTATAACCAGTGTGTACCTGTATATACACCTGTATAACCAGTGTGCACC
>NC_089216.1:1065321-1097821 GCF_963930695.1 Labrus bergylta | reverse complement strand
AGAAGAACATGTGCAGTGACTCTACATGAGAACATGTGCAGTGACTCTACATGAGAACATGTGCAGTGACTCTTAATGACAAACATGTGCAGTGACTCTACAGTAGAACATGTGCAGTGACTCTACATGAGAACATGTGCAGTGACTCTGCAGAAGAACATGTGCAGTGACTCTACAGTAGAACATGTGCAGTGACTCTACATGAGAACATGTGCAGTGACTCTGCATGGGAACATGTGCAGTGACTCTGCAGTAGAACATTTGCAGTGACTCTGCAGAAGAACATGTGCAGTGACTCTACAGTAGAACATGTGCAGTGACTCTACATGAGAACATGTGCAGTGACTCTGCATGAGAACATGTGCAGTGATTCTGCAGTAGAACATTTGCAGTGACTCTACATGAGAACATGTGCAGTGACTGCAGAAGAACATGTGCAGTGACTCTGCAGTAGAACATGTGCAGTGACTCTGCATGAGAACATGTGCAGTGACTCTACATGAGAACATGTGCAGTGACTCTGCATGGGAACATGTGCAGTGACTCTGCAGTAGAACATTTGCAGTGACTCTGCAGAAGAACATGTGCAGTGACTCTACAGTAGAACATGTGCAGTGACTCTACATGAGAACATGTGCAGTGACTCTGCATGAGAACATGTGCAGTGATTCTGCAGTAGAACATTTGCAGTGACTCTACATGAGAACATGTGCAGTGACTGCAGAAGAACATGTGCAGTGACTCTGCAGTAGAACATGTGCAGTGACTCTGCATGAGAACATGTGCAGTGACTCTACATGAGAACATGTGCAGTGACTGCAGAAGAACATTCGCAGTGACTCTGTAGAAGAACATGTGCAGTGACTCTACATGAGAACATGTGCAGTGACTCTGCATGAGAACATGTGCAGTGACTCTGCATGAGAACATGTGCAGTGACTCTACATGAGAACATGTGCAGTGACTCTGCATGAGAACATGTGCAGTGACTCTGCATGAGAACATGTGCAGTGACTCTACATGAGAACATGTGCAGTGACTCTTAATGACAAACATGTGCAGTGACTCTACAGTAGAACATGTGCAGTGACTCTACATGAGAACATGTACAGTGACTCTGCAGAAGAACATGTGCAGTGACTCTGCAGTAGAACATGTGCAGTGACTCTACATGAGAACATGTGCAGTGACTCTGCATGAGAACATGTGCAGTGACTCTGCAGTAGAACATTTGCAGTGACTCTGCAGAAGAACATGTGCAGTGACTCTACATGAGAACATGTGCAGTGACTCTTAATGACAAACATGTGCAGTGACTCTACAGTAGAACATGTGCAGTGACTCTACATGAGAACATGTGCAGTGACTGCAGAAGAACATTCGCAGTGACTCTGTAGAAGAACATGTGCAGTGACTCTACATGAGAACATGTGCAGTGACTCTGCATGAGAACATGTGCAGTGACTCTGCATGAGAACATGTGCAGTGACTCTACATGAGAACATGTGCAGTGACTCTTAATGACAAACATGTGCAGTGACTCTACAGTAGAACATGTGCAGTGACTCTACATGAGAACATGTACAGTGACTCTGCAGAAGAACATGTGCAGTGACTCTGCATGAGAACATGTGCAGTGACTCTACAGTAGAACATGTGCAGTGACTCTACATGAGAACATGTGCAGTGACTGCAGAAGAACATTCGCAGTGACTCTGTAGAAGAACATGTGCAGTGACTCTACATGAGAACATGTGCAGTGACTCTGCATGAGAACATGTGCAGTGACTCTGCATGAGAACATGTGCAGTGACTCTGCATGAGAACATGTGCAGTGACTCTACATGAGAACGTGTGCAGTGACTCTTAATGACAAACATGTGCAGTGACTCTACAGTAGAACATGTGCAGTGACTCTACATGAGAACATGTACAGTGACTCTGCAGAAGAACATGTGCAGTGACTCTGCATGAGAACATGTGCAGTGACTCTACATGAGAACATGTGCAGTGACTGCAGAAGAACATTCGCAGTGACTCTGTAGAAGAACATGTGCAGTGACTCTACATGAGAACATGTGCAGTGACTCTGCATGAGAACATGTGCAGTGACTCTGCATGAGAACATGTGCAGTGACTCTACATGAGAACATGTGCAGTGACTCTGCATGAGAACATGTGCAGTGACTCTTAATGACAAACATGTGCAGTGACTCTGCAGAAGAACATGTGCAGTGACTCTTAATGACAAACATGTGCAGTGACTCTACAGTAGAACATGTGCAGTGACTCTACATGAGAACATGTACAGTGACTCTGCAGAAGAACATGTGCAGTGACTCTGCAGTAGAACATGTGCAGTGACTCTACATGAGAACATGTGCAGTGACTCTGCATGAGAACATGTGCAGTGACTCTGCAGTAGAACATTTGCAGTGACTCTGCAGTAGAACATTTGCAGTGACTCTACATGAGAACATGTGCAGTGACTCTTAATGACAAACATGTGCAGTGACTCTACAGTAGAACATGTGCAGTGACTCTACATGAGAACATGTGCAGTGACTGCAGAAGAACATTCGCAGTGACTCTGTAGAAGAACATGTGCAGTGACTCTACATGAGAACATGTGCAGTGACTCTGCATGAGAACATGTGCAGTGACTCTGCATGAGAACATGTGCAGTGACTCTACATGAGAACATGTGCAGTGACTCTTAATGACAAACATGTGCAGTGACTCTACAGTAGAACATGTGCAGTGACTCTACATGAGAACATGTACAGTGACTCTGCAGAAGAACATGTGCAGTGACTCTGCAGTAGAACATGTGCAGTGACTCTACATGAGAACATGTGCAGTGACTCTGCATGAGAACATGTGCAGTGACTCTGCAGTAGAACATTTGCAGTGACTCTGCAGAAGAACATGTGCAGTGACTCTACAGTAGAACATGTGCAGTGACTCTACATGAGAACATGTGCAGTGACTCTGCGTGAGAACATGTGCAGTGACTCTGCAGTAGAACATTTGCAGTGACTCTACATGAGAACATGTGCAGTGACTCTGCAGAAGAACATGTGCAGTGACTCTGCATGAGAACATGTGCAGTGACTCTGCATGAGAACATGTGCAGTGACTCTTAATGACAAACATGTGCAGTGACTCTGCAGAAGAACATGTGCAGTGACTCTACAGTAGAACATGTGCAGTGACTCTACAGAAGAACATGTGCAGTGACTCTACATGAGAACATGTGCAGTGACTCTTAATGACAAACATGTGCAGTGACTCTACAGTAGAACATGTGCAGTGACTCTACATGAGAACATGTGCAGTGACTCTGCAGAAGAACATGTGCAGTGACTCTACAGTAGAACATGTGCAGTGACTCTACATGAGAACATGTGCAGTGACTCTGCATGGGAACATGTGCAGTGACTCTGCAGTAGAACATTTGCAGTGACTCTGCAGAAGAACATGTGCAGTGACTCTACAGTAGAACATGTGCAGTGACTCTACATGAGAACATGTGCAGTGACTCTGCATGAGAACATGTGCAGTGATTCTGCAGTAGAACATTTGCAGTGACTCTACATGAGAACATGTGCAGTGACTGCAGAAGAACATGTGCAGTGACTCTGCAGTAGAACATGTGCAGTGACTCTGCAGTAGAACATGTGCAGTGACTCTGCATGAGAACATGTGCAGTGACTCTGCATGAGAACATGTGCAGTGACTGCAGAAGAACATTCGCAGTGACTCTGTAGAAGAACATGTGCAGTGACTCTACATGAGAACATGTGCAGTGACTCTGCATGAGAACATGTGCAGTGACTCTGCATGAGAACATGTGCAGTGACTCTACATGAGAACATGTGCAGTGACTCTGCATGAGAACATGTGCAGTGACTCTGCATGAAAACATGTGCAGTGACTCTGCAGTAGAACATTTGCAGTGACTCTACATGAGAACATGTGCAGTGACTCTGCAGAAGAACTTGTGCAGTGACTCTACATGAGAACATGTGCAGTGACTCTGCAGTAGAACATTTGCAGTGACTCTGCAGAAAAACATGTGCAGTGACTCTACATGAGAACATGTGCAGTGACTGCAGTAGAACATGTGCAGTGACTCTGCAGAAGAACTTGCAGTGACTCTGCAGTAAAGCATGTGCAGTGACTCTGCAGTAGAACATTTGCTGTGACTCTGCAGAAGAACTTGTGCAGTGACTCTGCTTGAGAACATGTGCAGTGACCGCATGAAAACATGTGCAGTGACTTTGCAGTAGAACATATGCAATGACTCTGCAGGAGAACATTTGCAGTGACTGCAGTAGAACATGTGCAGTGACTCTGCAGAAGAACTTGCAGTGACTCTGCATTAAAGCATGTGCAGTGACTCTGCAGTAGAACATTTGCAGTGACTCTGCAGTAGAACATGTGCAGTGACTCTGCAGTAGAACATGTGCAGTGACTCTGCAGTAGAACATGTGCAGTGACTCTGCAGAAGAACATGTGCCGTGACTGCAGTAGAATGTGCAGTCACTGGTCAGAGGATATGAATGAGACAGAAGAGATGGAGCTGCCATGTTTGTGTTCTGCAGGCAGACATATTACTTGTTTAGTCAGCTGACAGTGACGTGTTTTGTGCTTGTTTTAAAAGGTTTTATCTTTCCCATGAGAAATGGCACAGTAGAAAATATCTAAACATTTTCTGATTGCTTTTGTTGAACTGTCTGAGGCCTCTTTAAACCACTATCATTTAATCTCACTCGCTTAAAATCCATCCTATTTACAACAGATGTTATACTGTTACAACCAATCAAAGCGCAGGATTCTGTCGTAACGTTAAAATGATTTATTCATTAAACTTGTTACAGTGCTTAAAATGACTACAGGTAATGTCAGTTTAAAATAACCAATAAGGAGAAGAGAGAGGGAGCTGAAACTCTGAACAGTGAGATTACACCCTCCCCCTCCTCCATTCACACTGAATGTAGGTCATCAGCAGGGGGTGGGGCTAAAGACAAGAGGATTATAAAGATGACATTTAGAGGAGGGGGGATGAGAGGATGTGATATGCTTTACTGTATGATAAAATAAGTCCCCCTCCCCCCCAGGTTTGATCCTGCTCTTCTACCTGGTCTTCTACCTGTTCCTGGCTGGGATGTTCGTCCTCACCATGTACATCATGCTGCTGACCCTCGACGACTATAAACCCACCTGGCAGGACCGCCTGGCCACTCCAGGTAACACAAGCAAGCACACTTGATCATCTGAGTGGGTTCTATGTTTCAGAGATAATGATTGGCTGTTTGACTCATTGGTTAACGAGCAGTTTGCATTTCAGGGATGATGATTCGTCCTAAAGGCGATCAGCTGGAGATCACTTTCTCAGTGTCAGAGACTGAAAGCTGGGACGGTTTAATCCAGAACCTCAACACGTTCCTCTCTCGTAAGACGATTATTAATTATTGTGAATATTTAATGATGTGATGTAGTAGATCGTTAACGTTACAGTGATACAATCATACGACTTTAGATGCCATGTCTCATTTCTTATTGTTTCAATTAAAATGAACCTTTTCTGAACGTCCTGATCAATATGAGTCATGTTGGTCTCCCTGTCTGTCTGCAGCGTACAACGACAGCTATCAGGTTCAGACCAATGATAACTGCCCTCCGGATCAATACTTCATTCAAGAAGACAGTGCAGAGGTAAACCTTCCCTCTCTCTCTCTCTCTCTTTTTCTCAAACCTGTCTCAACCCCACACCTTTCTGTCTCTCCGCAGGTAAGGAACAACCCGAAGCGTTCCTGTCAGTTTAATCGGACAATGTTGGAGGAGTGTTCTGGAATTTCTGATCGTTTCTACGGTTACAGCAGCGGTCAGCCCTGCATCCTCATCAAACTGAACCGGGTAAGTTGAACTGACCACAAACACAAAACAGTGCGAAGGCCCAGCTGTTCCGGTCTAGTTGTAAGCCCCTGCTCCCGGGCGAGCTAACATCATATATAACTTTAAAGCTCCTACATTTTCCAAAGTTTATTTTTTTCTCTGTTGGGTTTTGCTGGTCTGGCTTGAACTGTTGGCTACACCACTCAACACTGCCCCCACCATTCCTGGTGGTATTCCAACGTTTGGTTTGATCCGTAAGCTTCCAGAAAACATGCAGATATACGGATGAAATGAACGCAGACGACAAGCAGAAGGCTCCATCTGTATCTCCATGCAGAGAGCATACATGACCCCCCCCCCCGAGACTGAACTACTTTCACGGCCAAATGAATGATCCCCAGTATGGGCAAAAAACTTGTCCCATAGCTAAATTAATCGTCCTGTGCACAGCCGAACAACTTGTTGTGCCTGCACAGATGCTAAACTATACTTTGCTGCAGACAGGGTCAGTTGTACCACGTCATTTTGCAAATTTCAAGGATCTACAACGTAAAAAACAATTTTGGTTTAAGCTCGGTGTACACCATAGACTTAGCTGACGGGCATCTCCTGTGGGAAATACAAGTACCTCATACAACCACACCTGTGAAAAAAATCTGAATATCTCTTTAACTAACAGTCACCCTCTTCTGCTGACCTGTCTGTCTCTCCAGGTTATTGGTATGTTGCCAGGGAAGGACGGTCAGTCTCCTTATGTCACCTGTGGAGCCAAGGTCTGAATCTGTCGGTCATCTATCTGTCTCACTGTCTGTCTATCTGTCTGACTATCTGTCTCACTGTCTGACTATCCGTCTCACTGTCTGCTCATCTGTCTCACTGGATCACTGTCTGACTATCATTCTCACTATCTGTCTATCTGTCTCACTGTCTGTTAGACCATCTGTCTTCATCTCATGTGTTGTCTCCATCTCTGCGTCCCTCCATCTTCAGAGGTACAAAGTGGAGAGAGATCAGTGGGTAAGAACAGTAGAGTACAGTCTATAAACATGGTGGAGTACAGTCTATAAACAGTAGAGTACAGTCTATAAACATAGTAGAGTACAGTCTATAAACAGTAGAGTACAGTCTAAAAACAGTAGAGTACAGTCTATAAACACAGTAGAGTACAGTCTATAAACACAGTAGATTACAGTCTATAAACACAGTAGAGTACAGTCTATAAACACAGTAGATTACAGTCTTTAAACATAGTAGAGTACGGTCTATAAACACAGTAGAGTACGGTCTATAAACACAGTAGAGTACAGTCTTTAAACACAGTAGAGTACGGTCTATAAACACAGTAGAGTACAGTCTATAAACACAGTAGAGTACAGTCTTTAAACACAGTAGAGTACGGTCTATAAACACAGTAGAGTACAGTCTATAAACACAGTAGAGTAGTCTATAAACACAGTAGAGTACAGTATAAACACAGTAGAGTACCGTCTATAAACATAGTAGAGTACAGTCTATAAACAGTAGAGTACAGTCTATAAACACAGTAGAGTAGTCTATAAACACAGTAGATTACAGTCTATAAACATAGTAGAGTACAGTCTATAAACACAGTAGAGCACAGTCTATAAACACAGTAGATTACAGTCTATAAACATAGTAGAGTACAGTCTATAAACAAGGTAGAGTACAGTCTTTAAACATAGTAGAGTACGGTCTATAAACACAGTAGAGTACAGTCTATAAACAGTACAGTCTATAAACATAGTAGAGTACAGTCTATAAACAGTAGAGTACAGTCTATAAACACAGTAGAGTACGGTCTATAAACACAGTAGAGTACAGTCGAGTATAAACAGTAGAGTACAGTCTATAAACACAGTAGAGTATGGATTATAAACACAGTAGAGTAGTCTATAAACAGTAGAGTACAGTCTATAAACACAGTAGAGTACAGTATAAACACAGTAGAGTACGGTCTATAAACAGTAGAGTACAGTCTATAAACAGTAGAGTACCGTCTATAAACAGTACAGTCTATAAACAGTAGAGTACAGTCTATAAACACAGTAGAGTACAGTATAAACACAGTAGAGTACCGTCTATAAACATAGTAGAGTACAGTCTATAAACAGTAGAGTACAGTCTATAAACACAGTAGAGTAGTCTATAAACACAGTAGATTACAGTCTATAAACATAGTAGAGTACAGTCTATAAACACAGTAGAGTACAGTCTATAAACACAGTAGATTACAGTCTATAAACATAGTAGAGTACAGTCTATAAACAAGGTAGAGTACAGTCTTTAAACATAGTAGAGTACGGTCTATAAACACAGTAGAGTACAGTCTATAAACAGTACAGTCTATAAACATAGTAGAGTACAGTCTATAAACAGTAGAGTACAGTCTATAAACACAGTAGAGTACGGTCTATAAACACAGTAGAGTACAGTCTTTAAACACAGTAGAGTACGGTCTATAAACACAGTAGAGTACAGTCTATAAACACAGTAGAGTAGTCTATAAACACAGTAGAGTACAGTATAAACACAGTAGAGTACCGTCTATAAACATAGTAGAGTACAGTCTATAAACAGTAGAGTACAGTCTATAAACACAGTAGAGTAGTCTATAAACACAGTAGATTACAGTCTATAAACATAGTAGAGTACAGTCTATAAACACAGTAGAGTACAGTCTATAAACACAGTAGATTACAGTCTATAAACATAGTAGAGTACAGTCTATAAACAAGGTAGAGTACAGTCTTTAAACATAGTAGAGTACGGTCTATAAACACAGTAGAGTACAGTCTATAAACAGTACAGTCTATAAACATAGTAGAGTACAGTCTATAAACAGTAGAGTACAGTCTATAAACACAGTAGAGTACGGTCTATAAACACAGTAGAGTACAGTCGAGTATAAACAGTAGAGTACAGTCTATAAACACAGTAGAGTATGGATTATAAACACAGTAGAGTAGTCTATAAACAGTAGAGTACAGTCTATAAACACAGTAGAGTACGGTCTATAAACACAGTAGAGTACAGTCTTTAAACACAGTAGAGTACGGTCTATAAACACAGTAGAGTACAGTCTATAAACACAGTAGAGTAGTCTATAAACATAGTAGAGTACAGTCTATAAACACAGTAGAGTACGGTCTATAAACACAGTAGAGTACAGTATAAACACAGTAGAGTACAGTCTATAAACACAGTAGAGTACGGTCTATAAACACAGTAGAGTACCGTCTATAAACAGTACAGTCTATAAACAGTAGAGTACAGTATAAACACAGTAGAGTACCGTCTATAAACATAGTAGAGTACAGTCTATAAACAGTAGAGTACAGTCTATAAACACAGTAGAGTAGTCTATAAACACAGTAGATTACAGTCTATAAACATAGTAGAGTACGGATTATAAACACAGTAGAGTACAGTCTATAAACACAGTAGAGTACCGTCTATAAACATAGTAGAGTACAGTCTATAAACAGTAGAGTACAGTCTATAAACACAGTAGAGTAGTCTATAAACACAGTAGATTACAGTCTATAAACATAGTAGAGTACGGATTATAAACACAGTAGAGTACAGTCTATAAACATAGTAGAGTACAGTATAAACACAGTAGAGTACAGTATAAACACAGTAGAGTACAGTCTATAAACACAGTAGAGTACGGTCTATAAACACAGTAGAGTACGGATTATAAACACAGTAGAGTACAGTATAAACACAGTAGAGTACAGTCTATAAACATAGTAGAGTACGGTCTATAAACACAGTAGAGTACGGATTATAAACACAGTAGAGTACAGTATAAACACAGTAGAGTACAGTCTATAAACAGTAGAGTACAGTCTATAAACACAGTAGAGTACGGTCTATAAACACAGTAGAGTACAGTCTATAAACAGTAGAGTACAGTCTATAAACAGTAGATTACAGTCTATAAACAGTAGAGTACAGTCTATAAACAGTAGATTACAGTCTATAAACACAGTAGAGTACAGTCTATAAACACAGTAGAGTACAGTCTATAAACAGTAGATTACAGTCTATAAACACAGGAGAGTACGGTCTATAAACACAGTAGAGTACGGTCTATAAACACAGTAGAGTACAGTCTATAAACAGTAGAGTACAGTCTATAAACACAGTAGAGTACAGTCTATAAACAGTAGAGTACAGTCTATAAACAGTAGATTACAGTCTATAAACACAGTAGAGTACGGTCTATAAACACAGTAGAGTACAGTCTATAAACAGTAGAGTACAGTCTATAAACACAGTAGAGTACAGTCTATAAACAGTAGAGTACAGTCTATAAACACAGTAGAGTACAGTCTATAAACAGTAGAGTACAATCTATAAACAGTAGATTACAGTCTATAAACACAGTAGAGTACAGTCTATAAACACAGTAGAGTACAGTCTATAAACAGTAGAGTACAGTCTATAAACAGTAGAGTACAGTCTATAAACAGTAGAGTACAGTCTATAAACACAGTAGAGTACAGTCTATAAACAGTAGAGTACAATCTATAAACAGTAGATTACAGTCTATAAACACAGTAGAGTACAGTCTATAAACACAGTAGAGTACAGTCTATAAACAGTAGAGTACAGTCTATAAACACAGTAGATTACAGTCTATAAACAGTAGAGTACAGTCTGTAAACAGTAGATTACAGTCTATAAACACAGTAGAGTACGGTCTATAAACACAGTAGAGTACAGTCTATAAACAGTAGAGTACAGTCTATAAACAGTAGATTACAGTCTATAAACACAGTAGAGTACAGTCTATAAACAGTAGAGTACAGTCTATAAACAGTAGATTACAGTCTATAAACACAGTAGATTACAGTCTATAAACAGTAGAGTACAGTCTGTAAACAGTAGATTACAGTCTATAAACACAGTAGAGTACAGTCTATAAACACAGTAGAGTACAGTCTATAAACAGTAGAGTACAGTCTATAAACAGTAGAGTACAGTCTATAAACAGTAGATTACAGTCTATAAACACAGTAGATTACAGTCTATAAACAGTAGAGTACAGTCTATAAACAGTAGATTACAGTCTATAAACACAGTAGATTACAGTCTATAAACAGTAGAGTACAGTCTATAAACAGTAGATTACAGTCTATAAACACAGTAGAGTACAGTCTATAAACACAGTAGAGTACAGTCTATAAACAGTAGAGTACAGTCTATAAACACAGTAGAGTACAGTCTATAAACAGTAGAGTACAGTCTATAAACAGTAGATTACAGTCTATAAACACAGTAGAGTACGGTCTATAAACACAGTAGAGTACAGTCTATAAACAGTAGATTACAGTCTATAAACACAGTAGATTACAGTCTATAAACAGTAGAGTACAGTCTATAAACAGTAGATTACAGTCTATAAACACAGTAGAGTACAGTCTATAAACACAGTAGAAATTGACTTATGATTGTGTGTGTGTGTGTAGAGGGAGGACAGTGACAGTATGGGACAGCTTGCGTACTATCCTCCTAATGGAACCTTCAACCTCATGTACTACCCGTACTACGGCAAGAAAGCTCAGGTAACACACACACACAAACACACACACACACACACACACACACACACACACACACACACACACACACACACACACACACTCTCAGTCATATCATAGATCAACGTCAGTAGCTCTACCGTCAGTGGGCTTTGATGGTGAATAAGATTTGTGTGTGTGTGTGTGTGTGTGTGTGTGTGTGTGTGTGTGTGTGTGTGTGTGTGTGTGTGTGTGTGTGTGTGTGTGTGTGTGTGTGTGTGTGTGTGTGTGTGTGTGTGTGATGTGTTCACTGTCTCAGGTGAACTACACTCAGCCGCTGGTGGCCGTGAAGTTCCTGAACGCCTCTATGAACACGGACATCAACGTGGAGTGTAAAATCAACTCCAACACTCTGATCGAAGGCACCGAGCGGGACAAGTTCGCCGGACGGGTTTCCTTCAAACTACGGATCAACAGCAAATAGACACACACACACACACACACACACACACACACACACACACACACACAGGTCAAAGCTGCACTCATCATTATGTCCTCAAACACACACCACGTGTCGTTTCCCCGCTCAGCTCCATGATGTGTTCACTGACAGTCCGAATTATGATTTATCTGTATTCACAGTCTGTTTGTCCCTGTCGTCGTGGTAACACTGATGCGTTTTGTTTTTCTTCCTCTGATTTGTTTGTTTGTGCGACGACCTCGATGCAGCTTCACTCAAAACACACTGACCCTGAAACCGACCAATCAAATCACATGCTGTGATGTCACTGCCAAGTACGAACACCTCGGTCACATCAACGAGCACAAGACCAAACGACTGACGTGTTTATGTGTTGTTTATTTATTTATTCATTGTTTATTTATTTTGATTATTGATGAAAAAAACGTTTCATTCACATCCATATCATAAATGTTTACAATCACTCTGACTCCTGATTGGTCTCTTTTTCACTCAGTAAGAAGGCTTCTGATTGGTTGTCCAGTTTAACAAATTCAAAACAAGCTGTGGACAAAGAACCGGTTTGATCTGGTTTAATCCGGTTTGATCTGGTTTTGTATACCAGCCATATGAAAGCTTTTTGTCCAATCAGATGTGAGCTTTAGTAACCATGGACACAGCTCTGGTGTGTGATGTCACAGCTTTTGTTATTTCTTGTTTTTGTGATTTTATAATTAGATTAGATAATTAGTGAAAGATGTAATGACTTAGTGAGTTTAGTTAACGAGGGAGTTAACGAGTTAGTTTGAGTTAGTTCACTAATTAGTTAACGAGTTAGTTTATGAGTTAGTTAACGAGGTAGTTATTAATGAGTTAGTTTATGATTTTGTTAACAGGTTAAGTTAACAGGTTAAGAAGACTTTAGTCCTTACATGTTTGTTTTTGTTGACTGTTTTTGTTTATGTATTTTTGCTTTGTTTACAAATGTCATTGTGGGGCTCAGCATGACAATAATTACCATGGCAACAAAGTCAAGTGACACACACACACACACACACACACCCCTGTAAACCACTCTTAACGTGCCACGTGGAAATGCCCCTCCTCACCTGTACTGCTCTCCACCAATTGTCTTCCTTTGAAGAGTGACCAGCCAATCAGGCGGTCCTGCTGTATGATGTCATGATACTTGTTTGTGATTGGTTGATTTCTCCTGCCTGAAAATGTCCCTGTGTTTAAGAAACAATAAAAAACTAAAAACAAAGTGTGTTTACTTCAAAGTAAAAGACTGATATGAGTTAGACCTGTTGTAAAGTTCAGGTCACCTGATGTCTGCAGGTAAGGAGTGTTACTGTCATTCAACAAAAGTATCAATGGATTGGCGTTTTACAAATAAAGGTTGGTTGAAGTTAGACAGTAGGCACAAGTTTCTGCTTAGAAATTCTTTATAGAAAGACTCAAGTAAGCCTGTTGAAAAAATCCAGAATAGTGGATTTCATCGGTAGTCCCGCCTCTGATTAGGGGTGGTGGGATGGCCAATCAGATTCCAAGGTGGGTGCGTGTCACCCCTCTGGACACGCCCCTGGAAGAGAAAACTACAGACTGTATGGCCACTTGTTCCTCAGAGCTCAAACTCAAGAACCTCCTCTTTTCATTTCCATTTATTTATCCTTTATCCTACATTAAAAACGTTGATCTCTGTTTATGGTGTGTGTGTGTGTGTGCGTGTTAGTGAGTGTGTGTTACATAAGGTCCAGCAGCGTTCTCTTATGTAACGTGCTGTGTAAGAGACGTCAAACTGTGGAGCCCTCTGGTGGTCACAGAGTGTACTACACACTCATAGCTCATTGGCTCACAGCCTGGTGGACACACAGCAGGTAGCTCAGTTTGTCACACACAGGGGCGTCTCTCTGCATCAGGCCCAGACTAAGTAATGTTCTGTCGGTTACCATGGCGATGTGGCCAGGTTAAAGAGGGGCGGAGGGTTATTGAACACACCTGGCTTTAATTAGCTCACACTGCAGAGATTTTTATATTTACTCACCTGCCTCCACCGAGCGCTCGCCTCAAGCTGCTTAGTAAAGTCAACCTAGAGTTTCATAACACACAGGTGTGACATCACACAGGTGTCTTCATCTCCTTATCCTTGGGATATTCGAACATACAGACCAAATTCTTCCATCCGGGAGAGATGGAAAGATTGCTACACGAAGGCATAGCTAGCTAGCAATAACGCAGACGCTAACGTTGGAACTCCTAGAGACTTGAAATCGAGGGTGGGAACCGACGGATTGGCTCAGCGTCTGCAGTAATGCGAGCATTGTTCCAGACCGTTGTGAAGAGGAGGCTGAACCTGAAGGCATGGCTCTTGATTTGCCGGTCGATCTTCGTTCCGACCCTCACACCTGTGCTCATGAGCTCTGGGTAGAGTCTGAAAGATATGATCGAGGATTCAAGTGGCCCAAATGAGTTTCCTGTGGAGGGTGTCTGAGCTCAGCCTTAAGGCCCCGACACACCCAGCAGGCGGCAAAGAACTAGTGGCAACGAATGCCGAAGAGTGTCACTTGAACACACCGCAGACTCCAGTCGACGGCCAATCACCACGTCTGTTCTGCTCATGAGAGGAAATAACTCTCCATGCCAGCAGGGGGCGGTAGTCCGTTGTTATGATACGAGAAGACCATTTTCACACCGCTGTCGCTCACCACTCGTATTATAGGTCGTCTACTAATGGAGAATAATGTCTGATAACAAGTAGAAAATGGCGCTGGTGTTGTCAGTTCTTGGTCTTTGAGTGGAAAAAGAAAAGAAGAGGAGGAGGAGACAAATAAGGAGAAACCACACTAATGGGTGAAAGCATGGAGACTACAGAGACATGCTCAAGGAGCTTTACTGAACCTGAGAGGAGAGCTGGAGAGAAATGAAACAACAGAACAGCCAATCAGAGAGATCCCTCTCACCGACCGTTGATTCAACATGTTGAATCGGCCAAAAGAAGGCCGACGAGGGCTGCAGCTCTGGCGGCGTTCTGAGCGATACGTGGCTCAGAATGAATACAGCACTGAAAGTAAAGTACGTTCATTTCTATATCTTATACGTACAAATCGTCTTCAGGTGTCAGAGCTGTAATGAAGTCATTTATTTAAAATCATACAGGAAAAGCGTTTGTAAAGAGATTATAATGAGCATCAGTTACCATGGTGATCTGTGAGAATGAACCACCGTCATAACCCTGGAGTTACTGAAGAGAACTGACAATGTCCTTCAGAGGACATCCCCTGTGAGTGAGTGTGTGTGTGTGTGTGTGTGTGAGTGAATGTTGTGGGCGGAGTCAGACGCACAGACAAGTGTGTTTTCCTCAGGTGTCGGTTTTATTATAAAAGTTGAAGTTTCTTCTCTTGACAGTGAACAACAACAAACTCATCAAACTTCAGTAAAAAACAAAAAACAACCACATGAAGGGGGGGTGGGGCCACGTTTCCATGGTAACACACAGGGCTTAGAGGGGGGGGTGCAGGGGTAACCATGGTAACAGTGAGGGGCGGGGGGGGGCTGTCCTCTGGTGTCAGACAGTTTATCATCTGATGACCTCGCACACACACACACACACATACAAACACACTGTGGAGGCGTGTGTGCTTCAGAGGAACCCGTCTCTCTCTCTCTACCTGTCTCTCAGATTATTGATCATCACATGTTCAACAATAATCAATCTGATCGGTCCAATCACCTTCAGCCTCACCTGGTTCAACCGTTCTCAACCTAACATCTGGTAAAAAAAACCAAAAAAAAAACACCTGTGTGATGTCACACCTGTGTGATGTCACAACTGTTTAAAAACACACCTGTGTTCTCAGCACCTGTTTAAAAAACACACCTGTGTGATGTCACACCTGTTTAAAAAAACAACAACACAGGTGTGATGTCACACCTTTATAAAAACACACCTGTGTGATGTCACCCCTGTGTGTTTTCAGCACCTGTTTAAAAACACACCTGTGTGATGTCACACATGTGTGAAGTCACACTTGTTGGTACAGTCAGGTGTGACTGACACTGCGCTGCACATGACTTTGTTTATCGTCTGTTTCTAATCTTAATTAAGCCCCGCCTCTTGCGGTCCAATCAGCCTCCACAGACACCTTCACTCTACCTGCTCTGAAACACACACACACACACACACACACACACCTTTAACACTCTCTCATCCTCTCTCGCTCTCTACTCGTCGTCGTCCTCGTCGTCGTCATCGTCCTCCCCCTCATCGTCGTCTTCCTCCCCTCCTCCCTGAGCGGAGGAGCCGGGGTTTCTGGGGTACGCGGTGCCGCCGCCACGATACGCCACCATGTCCTGTGAGAAAGACAGGAAGCAGTCAGAGCCGTGTCCACACACACACCTGTCGATCTACCTGTGTGTGTGTGTGTGTGTGTGTCTCACCCGGTCGTATTTCTCGCGTAGTTTCTGGGCCTTCTCTTCGTACGGTAGTTTCTCGCTCTGGGACAGTTTGCTCCACATCTCTCCCAGCTTCTTAGCACAGTCTCCTATAGACAGGCCGGGGTACTGCTGCTTCACGGAGGGGCGGTACTCGCTGCAGAACACGAAGAACGCTGACCTGCAGGGAGAGAGAGAGAGACAGCATCTCTGTTACCACGGTAACAGGTGATGGTTTTCACACATACACACACTCTGGAGAACATCCTGAAAAAAGACTTTCAGCAGGAAGTACCAGGAGGATTGACCACGTGATGATGTCACCGCGATCCCGTGTTCCTAGGGGACTAACTTCCTCACCAGTTAAACAGACATTTATATATTGGGCTCTGACACAGGCTGTGCTGGAAGGACGTAACTCCCCGTTACCTGCTGAGCGCGCTGAAGCTCTGAGTGAACTCCCCTATAAAAAGGTTTTATGTTGAGGAAACGCTTTTATTGTGAAAGAGCCAAATCAGGAAATGTGGTACCTACAGGTGTGAGACAGGTGACGTACTGTGTGTGTGTGTGTGGTACCTGCAGGTGTGAGACAGGTGACGTACTGTGTGTGTGTGTGTGGTACCTGCAAGTGTGGGACAGGCGACGTACTGTGTGTGTGTATGTGGCACCTGCAGGTGTGAGACAGGTGATGTACTGTGTGTGTGTGTGTGGTACCTGCAGGTGTGAGACAGGTCACGTACTGAGCGTGTGTGTGGTACCTGCAGGTGTGAGACAGGCGACGTACTGTGTGTGTGTGGCACCTGCAGGAGTGAGACAGGCGACGTACTGTGTGTGTGTGTATGGCACCTGCAGGTGTGAGACAGGTGACTTACTGTGTGTGTGTGGCACCTGCAGGAGTGAGACAGGCGACGTACTGTGTGTGTGTGTGGTACCTGCAGGTGTGAGACAGGTGACGTGCTGTGTGTGTGTGGTACCTGCAGGTGTGAGACAGGTGACTTACTGTGTGTGTGTGTATGGCACCTGCAGGTGTGAGACAGGTGACGTACTGTGTGTGTGTTTGTGTGTGTATGGCACCTGCAGGTGTGAGACAGGTGAGGTACTGTGTGTGTGGTACCTGCAAGTGTGAGACAGGTGACGTACTGTGTGTGTGTGTGTGTGTGTGGCACCTGCAGGTGTGAGACAGGTGACGTACTGTGTGTGTGTGTGTGTGTGGTACCTGCAGGTGTGAGACAGGTGACGTGCTGTGTGTGTGTGTGTGTGTGTGTGGTGCCTACAGGTGTGAGACAGGTGATTTACTGTGTGTGTGTGTGTGTTACATACGGGTGTGAGACAGGTGATTTACTGTGTGTGTGTGTGTTACATACGGGTGTGAGACAGGTGATTTACTGTGTGTGTGTGTGTTACATACGGGTGTGAGACAGGTGATTTACTGTGTGTGTGTGTTACATACGGGTGTGAGACAGGTGATTTACTGCGTGTGTGTGTGTTACATACAGGTGTGAGACAGGTGATTTACTGTGTGTGTGTGTGTGTTACATACGGGTGTGAGACAGGTGATTTACTGTGTGTGTGTGTGTTACATACGGGTGTGAGACAGGTGATTTACTGTGTGTGTGTTACATACGGGTGTGAGACAGGTGATCTACTGTGTGTGTGTGTGTTACATACGGGTGTGAGACAGGTGATTTACTGTGTGTGTGTTACATACGGGTGTGAGACAGGTGATCTACTGTGTGTGTGTGTGTTACATACGGGTGTGAGACAGGTGATTTACTGTGTGTGTGTGTGTTACATACGGGTGTGAGACAGGTGACTTACGGGGGTCTCTTGGGGGCGTTGGGGTCTTTCCTCTTGCGACCCCTCTTCCCGAAGCCCTTGGGGGGGACGTAGTCTCTCATCTCGCTGTTGTAGCGCACCTTGTCGGCCTTCGCCATGTCCTCGAAACATTTCTTATCACTGGCAGTCAGACCCTACACACACACACACACGCACACGCACACGCACACGCACACGCACACAGTGAGCTTTACCTGAGGCACAGTGCCTGACGTCAGAGATACACACTTTCAATCTTTATATACACACACATTTACATCACAGACTGTGTGTGTGTGTGTGTGTGTGTGTGTGTGTATAAAAGATGGACGTCGTCTCAGTGATGTCATCATTAGTTTCTGAAAATGAGTTTTAAAGCCCAACATAGAAAACCCTGACTCTACCTAACTTCAGATCAATCTAGAAACAAACAGGTGACATTAAGGCGGGGCTTAAGCCTCCACGCCTGTCAGTCAAAGAAGCCCCGCCCCCTTCTGTTATATTCTTACAATATTACGTTATGAAGGTTTGACTTTTTTGCCTTTATTCGATAGATTGTAGGATAGAGTCAGACACAGAGAGAGAGCCACAGGTCGGACTTGAACCCGGGTCGCCCATCTGGATGACTGTAGCCTTCATATAGCGGGCACGACCTAACCGCTAGGCCATCCGCGCCCATAAATGATTGGTTTATACATCATTGAATGTTTTTATGATCGTCAGACTGAAGAGGACAGCTGCTTCTGTCAACAACCTGTCTGTCTCTATAGGTGTATCTGAACCTGTCTGTCTCTATAGGTGTATCTGAACCTGTCTGTCTGTTTACCTGTTTATCTGAACCTGTCTGTCTCTATAGGTGTATCTGAACCTGTCTGTCTCTATAGGTGTATCTGAACCTGTCTGTCTGTTTACCTGTTTATCTGAACCTGTCTGTCTCTACAGGTGTATCTGAACCTGTCTGTCTCTACAGGTGTATCTGAACCTGTCTGTCTGTTTACCTGTTTATCTGAACCTGTCTGTCTCTATAGGTGTATCTGAACCTGTCTGTCTCTATAGGTGTATCTGAACCTGTCTGTCTGTTTACCTGTTTATCTGAACCTGTCTGTCTCTCCCTGTGTCTCTCTGTACACCTGTTTATCAGAACCTGTCTGTCTCTCGTTACACCTGTCTGTCTCTCCATGAGTCTCTCTACACCTGTCTGTCTTTCCATGAGTCTCTCTGTACACCTGTTTATCTGAACCTGTCTGTCTCTCCATGTGTCTCTCTGTACACCTGTTTATCAGAACCTGTCTGTCTCTCGTTACACCTGTCTGTCTCTCCATGAGTCTCTCTGTACACCTGTTTATCAGAACCTGTCTGTCTCTCCATGTGTCTCTCTGTACACCTGTCTGTCTCTCCATGTGTCTCTCTGTACACCTGTTTATCTGAACCTGTCTGTCTCTCCATGTGTCTCTCTGTACACCTGTTTATCAGAACCTGTCTGTCTCTCGTTACACCTGTCTGTCTCTCCATGAGTCTCTCTGTACACCTGTTTATCAGAACCTGTCTGTCTGTCTCCCTTCCTCGCTGCATCCCCGTCCCTCTCCATATCTCTTGCCCGTCTGTCTCTCTGCCTGTCTCACCTTCCACCTCTCGGAGCACTTCTTGGAGAACTCTGCGAAGTTGACCGACTGTTCCGGGTTCTTCTTCCTGTGTTCCTCTCGACACGTCTGCACGAAGAACGCGTACGCCGACGTCTTCCCCTTCGGCTTGTTCACGTCTTTACGCATCATACTGACGGCCTGGAGAGACAGACGGGAGGAGAGACAGGCGGGAGGAGAGACAGGCAGACAAGTTCAGATAAAACGACAGCACATGTTTCTGCTGGTTCTTATATTTGATTTAAATGATAATAAAATGAATATTTAAACCAGAATAACACCTGAACTGTCTCTGAGTTTCATATGAAACAGTTTATATGCAGAATCATTTATGCCAATATGATTTATAAATTAAAATATTTCCTGGTTGACTAATTCTTCAGTTTAATGTCCACATTAACACCAGACATGCAGCAGACTGATGAGTCTGTCTGTCTGATTATGTTAAAGATGACAGCCGCCTGTCACCTTACAAACCACAGTGACACCTGACACACCTGGGCAGAGGTGACAGGGTGCACACCTACATCACACACAAAACCAGTTTGTTTTTTTAAGTCTTTATTGGGATAAATTCATTAATCAATCAATTCATCAATGAACAAGCTGATAGAAAAGCTTTGATTACAATGTTTGTGGAGTGACCCTTTAACCTGTGATTCAGATTTATTTTATTATATAAATCTACGTTTTGTGTTTAAATGTGTTTTTTTTTTTTTTTTTAATAAAATTAAAATGTGCATATGAAGTTCCTCCTGTGGGAAAGTGACCCGGTTATTCCCCGGTAACCCGGTTATTCCCCGGTAACCCGGTTATTCCCCGGTAAGCCTGCTCTTCGTGAGGCTGATGCTGAGTAACAAAGGGAACAAAGTGGGGGATCCATTTTCTCTGTCGGGGCGCTGGAGGCCCACCGACCCGTGTGGAGGCTCTGGTGGTCGGTCAGTGAGCCGGGACATCCCGCCGGAGAGCGGCCCCCTCCGCCCGGCCGGAGCCCTCCGCTCGGCGAGCCTCGGAAGAGGGGAAGCAAAGCCCCGGCTAGCTGCTCCTTCTCCGTGGATCGTCCTGCCTGCTGCAGTTAGCCTAGCCGTGCTAACAGGCTAACACACAGAACAATGGGCCACCATTTGCTTCCCGCCCTCTGCAGAGCTAGCCACCCCATCCCCCTCCGCTAGCAGGGGGCTAACGGGCCAGCAGGCGGACAAAAACAGCGTTAAACCCGCAAGAGACGTCACAGGTCACCGTGTGCCACCTCCGTTATTACGTGGGGTTTATTACTCAAACGGCCGGGGCTGGTTTTATTCCAACCCGCCGCGTCTGCAACGGAAAGACGGTGACAGTTCAGCAGCTACGCATTTTGAACGCAGGGCTCCGTCTACGCTCCGGAGAGGTCAGCGTTGTATGGACGGGATGCGGCTATGTCCTGGCGCCTCATAATGGGCGTTTCATGTTTACAACAACACGTCTGGAACAGTCCCCCCCCCCCGCGTGCTCCCACGGACAAACACACACATGTGAAGTATGTGAACCCCCTCAGCGGCCATTTTAGTCCTCTTTCCCAGCTTCGTTACCTCATAGTGAGGTAGAAACACACCGGCAGACCGCAGCTCTTTACCGTGACGTTACAGAAATGTACCCCGGGTCAGGGAGCGGGGTGGTGGGGTACTCACTGGTCAGGAGGGCCGGCTACAGGCTGGAGCACACTCTGGATCGGGTCTCGGGTTTTTCAGGTTCTCGGGGTTTTTCGGGTTCTTGTTGATGTTTGGGGGCAGAACGGAGACTGGAGACGTCGCTTCACTTTCAAACTGGGTCGAGCTGGAGCCCGGCACCGCCCCCCAGCAACGCCCCCGTTGGTCATTCCAATTCGGGGGGGCGGGAACAAGGACGGCAAACGTGGGCGGAGCTCGTCTGAGTATTCGCCTCCGATTGGCTCACGGGGACGCAGGTCAAAATGCGTCTGCGCGCGGCCCCGCCCACCAAGCAACGCCAGCAGGGCGGGAATTCAACACTCACAACGGGGTGGAGCTAGTCTGTGTACCTGCGTTTTCATTGGCCGAGAATGCTGGCTGTCAAATCCTCCAGCCAATCAGTGAATAGGTGGAGGAGGGGCCACAGAAAGCAGCAGCAGCGAGAGCGATGAAGATGGAGATTGTGTAATGTTTTTTTGGTTGTATTTTTTCACCGTAATGGTTTTAGACTACACTACTATTATTGATGAGATGACGTCATAACACAGAAAAATAATCAGAAGAAACTGAAACATGTTTTTTTTTTTTTTTTACCGCACTGGGATAAACGAGAGAGTGTGTGGAGCTCTGTCATTGTGTGTGTGTGTGTGTGTGTCTCAGTGTGTGTGTGTGTGTGTGTCTCAGTGTGTGTGTGTATCAGTGTGTGTTTGTGTGTGTGTCTCAGTGTGTGTCTCAGTGTGTGTGTGTATCAGTGTGTGTTTGTGTCTCAGTGTGTGTATCAGTGTGTGTTTGTGTGTGTGTCTCAGTGTGTGTCTCAGTGTGTGCGTGTGTGTCTCAGTGTGTGTATCAGTGTGTGTGTGTATCAGTGTGTGTTTGTGTGTGTGTCTCAGTGTGTGTGTGTGTCTCAGTGTGTGTATCAGTGTGTGTTTGTGTGTGTGTCTCAGTGTGTGTCTCAGTGTGTGCGTGTGTGTCTCAGTGTGTGTGTGTATCAGTGTGAGTTTGTGTCATCACGTCACAATAATCCCTCATTCCTGAAGACAAGAACAGTTGAAATGTGGAGGAGAGAAGTGAAATCTGATCGTTGTTTTCAAAAACGATCAAAAACAAAGATGGAGGACATGACAAACATTCGTGTTGTTTAATGCAAAATGGTCATTTTTATTATTTATTTCGCACAAAGTCATAGCAACAGTTACCTGGGGTATAATGCGTACTCTTCATTAACACACAAACATAAAAACACAATTTAGATTAAATCATCAAAAAAACAGGTGATGTTTTATTTGTGGTGCAGTGGAAGAAATAATTCAGCAATATGGCGTTCCAGAGCTTAGGGGCGCTGATGGCAAACGCCCAGTGGCCCTTGGTTGGTTTCCAGACTTGAGGATCTTAGATCATGGTATTGAGCTTAAAGTGTTAAACGTTCTGTAGTGTAAGATGACATATTCTCCTCCTCTTCTTCAGTGTAAATAAGTCTCAGAGCTCCTCAAAACATGTGTGTGAAGTTTCTTGTTCTAAATCCACTCTGATCCTGTATTTGATCATGTCTATAAACCCCTCTATTTCAGCCCTGCTCAGAACAGGCTGTTTCTGTGTCTGTACCTTTAAATATGTAAATGAGCTGTGTCTGACCACGCCCCCTCTCTGGAAGGTGCTTGGGTGTGACTCGTGCTTCCTCGCTCCATGTCCTATTGTTTACGGTGAGAAGGCAGACTCAGAGGGCAGAACAAACACCTAGCTGTGGGAGTGTCACCCACCTGGGGGAGGGGCTACTGCCCTTTGTGATGTCATGAAGGGAAAATCTCCAAACGGCCTGTTTGAGCACACATTTTCTGAAAAGTGGAGCAGGCAGAAGACAGAGAGGATGGACTTTTATCATCATTGGGGGGTTTGTAGACAGACTAGAGACACATGTTAGAGTTAGAGGAACACTAGCTGACGAGTTCAAAGTAACATCCACCTTATGACATCACACATTGACCTTATGACATCACACATTGACCTTTGTGACCGTTCCTTTGAGCTGTTAGACCTCAGTTTGGGATCCCTAACCACTTACTGTTTCTGTGCTTTATGTCCTGACCTTCCATCTACAAGAAGGGCTTACTTTATTTCAAAATAAAAGCTAAAGACAGTACAAACATTCAAAATAAAAGCCTATCAATTATTATTTGAAAATGTGAAATAATGGAATTAAGAAATGTGATTAATTGTGATTAACTATTAAAATTTAACAACTAATTGCAAATAAAAAATATATAATTTGAACTCCCTTGTATATGAACTTCTGAGTTATCTTATTTTTCACAATAGTATTTAGAACTTTATTTTGTCTCCGCTTGGTGGCGCCCTTTACTCGTCCTGTAACCTCCGCTCTGCTTTGACCCTCTCCGGACACCGTAGTTCATCAGGAAGCTGTTTTTGAAGCTGTTTTGCGGGAGTGTCTTGTTTACAGCCCGGAGCCCTGAAGAACTGGCCTGGTTTAACCCGGGATAACTCTTCTAAACCCGGGTTAGATATTAAAGCTGCGGTGTTCCGGACATGGACTCTGTGCAGCGGTTCCTGGACCAGCTCAAACCTGGCGGGGAAGCCGTGAGTGACGTCACGTTTCTTAAGTTTGTAGCGCTGTTCGCGAAAGTCCCTTTAAAAATAAGTCGCTTTATAATGTTCGGCTCTTTGTCTGGAACAGAGAGATGAGTGAATAAAAACAAACACTGATTTACACTCAGGAGGGTTCGGTGCTGAAATCGGCTCACATGTTATCTCTAAAGTCCTCACGGTTTATACATAAATTAACTTTAATGATGTTAAAATGTAGTATTAAAGTAATGCTTCAAGGTTTCTTGAGCTCTCTTATATTTAGTTGTTGATTTGTTGTTATTAATAGAGCTTTAGTAGATTATCATAGCTTACAGTCAATATTTAAAGGTTTAAATTATACATTTTATTGTTTATTTTTAAAGGGGGTTGCATCTGTTGTCCCTGCAGGTAGACACAAAATACACAACAAGTTAATTATGTAAAAGAACAGAATAAATGTCCCTTTGAGTGGACATAACACTTCACAAAACAATACATATAACAATGAATATGAACAGACATGATAAACAGTAATGCAAGTTCCCCTTCCTGACCGCTGTAATCGACCAGATGTCGTCCTCCTGACCTGTAGAGCTCAGTCACAACATAGTGGATGCTCGAGTCTAGTCCAGTCCCAACGGCTCTGCCAGCTGGATTTGGCCAGCGCCACACTCGCTAAGGGGAGGGGGTGCAAGATTGTTAAAGGTGACATATCCTCCTCTTCTTCTTCAGTGTAAGTAAGTGTCAGAGCTCCTCGTTTCTTGTTCTAAATCCACTCTGATCCTGTATTTGATCATGTCTATAAACCCCTCTATTTCAGCCCTGCTCAGAACAGGCTGTTTCTGTGTCTGTACCTTTAAATATGTAAATGAGCTGTGTCTGACCACGCCCCCTCTCTGGAAGGGCTTGGGTGTACTCGGTCTTTCTCGCTCCATGTCCTATTGTTTACGGTGAGAAGGCAGACTCAGAGGGCAGAACAAACACCTAGCTGTGGGAGTGTCACCCACCTGGGGGAGGGGCTACTGCCCTTTGTGATGTCATGAACTCTTGCTAAGCATCACCAGTTTAATAGAGAAAATGCACAATGTGCTGCCCGACTTGCAAACTTGACGTCAATTGGGACCATCCGAGGAGCACCTGAATGCAGCGTCAGTTTGGATTTTGGGGTTGGTTGGTTTGGTCGTGGTGGGACTCGTTAGGTAGTTTGGAGGCGGGGCGTGGCGTGGCGGTTGTCGGACTTGATGATAGACACGTGTATCTCGCCTTTCTCTGCGTCTTTTACGTGTCACTAATTAAAAAAAGAGATTAAATTATACTAATCTTCTTGCAGGAGTCCGTCTGGTTAAAGGAGATCTTCACCTTCATCACTGAACACCTACATCCTCTACTCTCTGGCCCCGCCCCCTCAGGTGGGTCAGCCAATCAGTCTCCAGAGACCTGTGTGCACCTGTGAGGTGAATCATAAAGATCAGACTTTATAGAAATCAGGATTAAACGATCACGGGATGTTTGAACTTGATGTGTTGCAGGAGGGAGTGTGTGTTCAGATCAGCTGAGTGTGTGTGTGCTGAAGAGCATACAGGAGAACATGGCGGCCACACACACCTTACCTGTGAGCTACAGGTGTGTCCTCAGATACTGATTATCATCCTTTATTATGTATTGATTATAATTTATGTTTATGTGTCCTTGATTTGACCTTTGACCCCCCCCCCCCTGTCCGTCACCAGGCTGGTCTCTGTCTCCGAGCTGCTCTCCAAACAGCACCTGGCCTGCGTCAGTAACCTGTCCTGGAGCACCAATCAGCAGCGAGCGTGGGAGAAGGAGGCAGAGCTCGCAGTTCCTGGTTACAAGACTCTGCCGCGGGTCAACCTGCTGCTGATTGGCTACTTGAGAGAGGAGAGGGGCGGAGCCTGGATGCTGACAGACCGCAGCGGCAGAGTCAGGTGTGAGGTGAGGTGGGAAGGTGTGATGAGTTGGACGTTTACATCACGAGTTGTCATGTTTTTGTTCACCTGTCTGTCTCTCCTCAGTGCCTGTCTTCCTCTCCTCTGTGGCTGAATCGTCCTGTCTTCCTCCCTCACTGGAACTACATCCCCCACAATGCCTCGGGGCGGGACACAGAAGAAGCTGGAGGCTGTGTGGAGCTGATTGGTTCTCCCGTTCTGCTGTGTCCTGGTCCTGAGCTGGGATTGGCTGTTGGTCCTGGTGAAGGGGCGGAGCTTAGAGGAGTAGTTGGAGTGAGACAGGCTGCAGACGCACTCCAGAACAGGTGAGTCACCTGACCTCTGATGTGAGGCTGTGAGCATGTGGACCAGAGAGAGACCACCACACAACTACCTGTCTGTCTCTCTTTCTATACCTGTCTGTCTGTATCTCTACCTGTCTCTCTCTCTTTTCCTGCCTGTCTGTCTCTCAGGACTCGTGGACAGCGTGTGTCAGTCTGGGGTACGGTGGGCTCACTCTGCCCTCTGCTGGTGGTTTCAGGAACAACGTTCTTCTGCTTCTCGCTGACGGACGACTCTCACAGTCTACCTGTGCTCGTCAAGGTGTGTGTGATGTCACTTCCTGCTCTTTGTCGAGTCTTCTAACATTCTTATGAGAAAGTTAACGTTTTATGTCTTATTTTAAGACCTCCTCTCCTGTGCCGTCTGTGCTCACACTTGTCTTGCTGTCTGTCTGTTTCTTTGTCTGTCTGTCTGTCTGTCTGTCTGTCTGTCTGTCTGTCTGTCTATCTGTCTGTCTGTCTGTCTGTCTGTCTGTCTGTCTGTCTGTCTGCCTGCCTGCCTGCCTGCCTGTCTGTCTGTCTGTCTCACTGTCTGTCTCTCTGCAGGACAGCAGCAAGCTGTGGTGGACTCAGTGTGTGTGTGTTGGTCAGAGTGTGTGTGTGACGGCGCTGCGTGTGTGTGTCCTACGAGGCTGGAGTGGAAACAACATCCTGTGTGCGACTGAACAGTCTGAAATTCACACAAACTACACACACACACGAGAACACACACACTCTGACACGCAGTTGGACACGTCAACACCATGGATGATGTCACACGATGAGGACGTTCATGAAAGCTGTGAGGAGGCGGAGCCTGAGAGGCACATCCTCCAATCAGGCGTCAGGATGAAACAGTCCAGAGTCATCAGTTACCAGGTAAATTATTGAGAGTCCTTTTAAAATGTTACCTGTTGAAGTTACTTTTTTAGTAAGCCACACCCCTCTCTTCTGATAGGGCACTGTGACTAAAGTGGTGAGTGAGGGGGCGGGGCTTTATGTGGTTGACGGCAAGGTTGGCCTCTGCCTGGCCTATCAGCCAAATCTGAGGAGGAAACTAAGAGCAGGAGACTCTGTGGAGGTGAGACACAGCACAGGTGAGACACAGCACATACACGTGAGACACAGCACATACAGGTGAGACACAGCACAGGTGAGACACAGTACAGGTGAGACACAGTACATACAGGTTAGACACAGTACAGGTGAGACACAGTAAATACAGGTGAGACACAGTACATACAGGTGAGACACAGTACAGGTGAGAGACAGTAAATACAGGTGAGACACAGTACAGGTGAGACACAGTAAATACAGGTCAGACACAGTACAGATGAGACACAGTACATACAGGTTAGACACAGTACAGGTGAGACACAGTAAATACAGGTGAGACACAGTACAGGTGAGACACAGTACATACAGGTGAGACACAGTAGAGGTGAGACACAGTAAATACAGGTGAGACACAGTACAGGTGAGACACAGCACATACAGGTGAGACACAGTACAGGTGAGAGACAGTAAATACAGGTGAGACACAGTACAGGTGAGACACAGCACATACAAGTGAGACACAGCACAGGTGAGACACAGTACAGGTGAGACACAGTACATACAGGTGAGACACAGTACAGGTGAGACACAGTACATACAGGTCAGACACAGTACAGGTGAGACACAGCACATACAGGTGAGACACAGCACATACAGGTGAGACACAGTACAGGTGAGACACAGTACATACAGGTCAGACACAGTACAGGTGAGACACAGTACATACAGGTGAGACACAGCACATACAGGTGAGACACAGTACATACAGGTGAGACACAGCACATACAGGTGAGACACAGTACATCCAGGTGAGACACAGTACATCCAGGTGAGACACAGTACATACAGGTGAGACACAGTACAGGTGAGACACAGTACAGGTGAGACACAGTACATACAGATGAGACACAGTACATACAGGTGAGACACAGTACATCCAGGTGAGACACAGTACATCCAGGTGAGACACAGTACATACAGGTGAGACACAGTACAGGTGAGACACAGTACATACAGATGAGACACAGTACAGGTGAGACACAGCACATACAGGTGAGACACAGCACATACAGGTGAGACACAGTACATACAGGTGAGACACAGTACATACAGGTGAGACACAGCACATACAGGTGAGACACAGTACATACAGGTGAGACACGGCACATACAGGTGAGACACGGCACATACAGGTGAGACACAGCACATACAGGTGAGACACAGTACATACAGGTGAGACACAGTACATACAGGTGAAACACAGTACAGGTGAGAGACAGTACATACAGGTGAAACACAGGACAGGTGAGACACAGCTCAGGTAAAGGTACGTTTGTGACAGCGCATACTAATAAAGTAATAATCTCCCTGCAGCTCCATCACATCCACTTCCTGTATCGGCCCTGTCCTGATTTTCCTCCCAGCATGCTTTGCACCTGTCTTCGCTCCAGCCTCAGGGTCACCTCCTTCAGCATGGTGGGGGGGTCAATTCCTGACTCCAGTTGCCCTGGAGATGGAGTGTTACCGCGGTTACTACTGGAAAGTAACATGGGTGTGTCGGAGTACCTGTGGACCTGTCACCTGAGCTCACAGCTCTCACACAGGTGAGTTCAGACACAACCCCCTGCAGGACAGTTTCAGTCACTACATTCACTTTTCATTACAGTCTCTGGTAACCTGTTATGTTGCTGTCTCCAGTCTCCTTCCCAGTGTGTTGAAGCAGCAATGTGTCTGCGCGTTGTCCTGGAAGTTGATGGAGGATGTACTGAAACCAGAAGGCCGAGGAAGGAGGGACATTTACTCCGAGATGTTAGACGAGTCTCACACCTGTCCTGTGACACAGGTATATGCACCTGTCTGTCTCTGCAGTACAATGTGTTGACCCTGCAGTGTCTCTGTCTCTCTACAGTACAGTGTTGACCCTGCAGTGTCTCTGTCTCTCTACAGTACAGTGCTGACCCTGCAGTGTCTCTGTCTCTTCACAGTACAGTGTTGACCCTTCAGTGTCTCTGTCTCTCTACAGTACAGTGTTGACCCTGCAGTGTCTCTGTCTCTCTACAGTACAGTGCTGACCCTGTAGTGTCTCTGTCTCTCTACAGTACAGTGTTGACCCTGCAGTGTCTCTGTCTCTCTACAGTGCAGTGTTGACCCTGCAGTGTCTCTGTCTCTCTACAGTACAGTGCTGACCCTGCAGTGTCTCTGTCTCTTCACAGTACAGTGTTGACCCTGCAGTGTCTCTGTCTCTCTACAGTACAGTGTTGATCCTGCAGTGTCTCTGTCTCTCTACAGTACACTGTTGACCCTGCAGTGTCTCTGTCTCTCTACAGTACACTGTTGACCCTGCAGTGTCTCTGTCTCTCTACAGTGCAGTGCTGACCCTGCAGTGTCTCTGTCTCTCTACAGTACAGTGTTGACCCTGCAGTGTCTCTGTCTCTCTGCAGTGCAGCGTTGACCCTGCAGTGTCTCTGTCTCTTTACAGTTCAGCGTTGACCCTGCAGTGTCTCTGTCTCTCTACAGTACAGTGTTGACCCTGTAGTGTCTCTGTCTCTTTACAGTACAGTGTTGACCCTGCAGTGTCTCTGTCTCTCTACAGTACAGTGTTGACCCTTCAGTGTCTCTGTCTCTCTACAGTGCAGTGTTGACCCTGTAGTGTCTCTGCCTCTCTACAGTACAGTGTTGACCCTGCAGTGTCTCTGTCTCTTTACAGTACAGTGTTGACCCTGTAGTGTCTCTGCCTCTCTACAGTACAGTGTTGACCCTGCAGTGTCTCTGTCTCTGTCTCTCTACAGTACGGTGTTGACCATGCAGTGTCTCTGTCTCTCTACAGTACAGCGTTGACCCTGCAGTGTCTCTGTCTCTCTACAGTACAGTGTTGACCCTGTAGTGTCTCTGTCTCTCTACAGTGCAGTGTTGACCCTGCAGTGTCTCTGTCTCTCTACAGTGCAGTGTTGACCCTGCAGTGTCTCTGTCTCTCTACAGTACAGTGTTGACCCTGCAGTGTCTCTGTCTCTCTACAGTACAGTGTTGACCCTTCAGTGTCTCTGTCTCTCTACAGTGCAGCGTTGACCCTGCAGTGTCTCTGTCTCTCTACAGTACAGTGTTGACCCTGCAGTGTCTCTGTCTCTCTACAGTGCAGTGTTGACCCTGCAGTGTCTCTGTCTCTCTACAGTACAGTGTTGACCCTTCAGTGCACCAGTACATCAGTGTATCGGAGCTCTGTCAGTCCCTTCAGTCAGAGTGCTGGTCTTCTGTGTCTCTGAGCTCACTGCTGCCCCCCGGTGGATCAAGTTTGTCTAGCTCTCAGATTAACTCGACACTGGCCTGGTCTTGCAGGAGCCTGACCTCTGACCCCCAGAAAAGCCACCAGAGTGGAGACGAGCTCAGGTAAACCATGACCAATGACCTGGCAGAACATGTGGTGTCCTCAGTGATTTTTAAGTGACAGCTCTGCCTTATCCTGTTAGCTAAGAGCCCAAAGCTAGAGTCTAGTTATTTCCCCTGATCTTCATGTGTCTTTGAATCACTCTGTAAACATGTAATGTAATCGTGTGTCTGACTGTATAAACACACTGATCAGCTGTAATAATAAGAACCACTGAAACATGTTGTATCTACAGTGTGTGTTTTTGATACTCATTAGGCTTTAACCCTCTGTGTTGTCTGACAGGCAGCGCCCCCTGCTGGTGGTGGGTGTGTTAGAGCTTCCATCACAGCAGTCTGAACACAGTCTGCAGCTCAGAGACAGGACAGGGGGCGTGGCTTGTGTTGTCACTGAAGCCAGCCAGGAAGAGGAGGGGCGTCAGACAGCGGTGTTTAACACGGCCTGGATAGGTAAAACACACACACACACACACACGCACACGCATTAAACTAGCTCGGATATGACCGATCATTGACGTGTGTGTGTGTGTGTGTGTGTGTGTGTGTGTGTGTGTGTGTGTGTGTGTGTGTGTGTGTGTGTGTGTGTGTGTGTGTGTGTGTGTGTGTGTGTGTGTGTGTGTGTGTGTGTGTGTGTGTGTGTGTGTGTGTGTGTGTGTTACAGGTAGTCTTGTGTGTGTCAATCAGTTCACCATGGTAACAGAGAGATTCATCCAATCAGAATTCCCCTCCTACCAACACCTGGACCAGGACAAGTTTATCACTCACAGACACTACAGGTACTCAAGACACACACACACACACATAACCACACACACACACACACACACACACACACACACACACACACACACACACACACACAGAGGTACTCAGACACACACAGGTTGTTTTCTGTAAATGTAGACTTTAACTGTGTGTGTGTGTGTGTGTGTGTGTGTGTGTGTCTGGCAGAGGGTACCTGCAGTTTTCTCTGGATCACCTTCACATCCTGAGTCCGTCTGTTGCCATGGAAACACACCTGCGACAGAGAGGGGAGGAGTCAGCACATGACATCATGATGAGGAAACAGACAGTAGAAGAAGAAGAGGAGGATGGGGTAACAGGGAAGAAGAGAAGAAGAGACGAAGCAGCAGACCACTCCCACTCTGCCTCCACCTCTGTAACTATGACAACGGGCAACAGCTCACGACCCTGTGTCTCTATGGTGATAAGGGTGGAGCAAAAGGAGGGAGTGGCCTGGAGGAACATGGGGGTGGAGTTAAAGAGTGGGGAGGCGGGGTTGACACCTTGCTTCTCTGTCAGAGCTGCTGTGATTGGTCCTGTGACCAGCTGGGGGAGGGACCCAAAGAACGGACCAATGATAGACAGCGAGGCAGACGCAGAGAGGGAGGACAAGGTGAGAACTACCACACACCTCATCAGCTGTTTCATCCCATAATGCACCTGTGTTCAGTGATTCAACAGTTACCTGTGTGCAGGTGGTGCTGGTGTTCTCAGGTGCGTCTGCTCGCTGGTTTCCTCTCCTTCATCCCCGATGTTTCTACAGACTCATCGCCCCAAACACACAGGTAAGACCACCTGTGATGATGTCACTGTGGATAGGCAGCATATTTGTTACAGCTGCATCAGAATCCTGACAGTTGATTGGTCCATGTTTCCATCCTGCAGGATCACAGTGTTTTCATTAGTGCTGGAGTTTCTGGGCGGAGCCAAGTGCAGCTCCACACTGACTC
>NC_089216.1:1035124-1062621 GCF_963930695.1 Labrus bergylta | reverse complement strand
GTGTATCTGTAGGTGTGTCTGTAGGTGTGTCTGTAGGTGTGTGTCTGTATGTGTGTATCTGTAGGTGTGTCTGTAGGTGTGTGTTTGTAGGTGTGTGTCTGTAGGTGTGTGTCTGTAGGTGTGTGTGTCTGTAGGTGTGTGTATGTAGGTGTGTGTTTGTAGGAGTGTGTCTGTAGGTGTGTGTGTCTGTAGGTGTGTGTCTGTAGGTGTGTGTCTGTAGCTGTGTGTCTGTAGGTGTGTGTCTGTAGGTGTGTATTCACTGTGTCTTTTGTCTCCAGAGATGAAGCACACTGGTAGGTGTGTAGGTGTGTGTCTGTAGCTGTGTGTCTGTAGATGTGTGTCTGTAGGTGTGTGTCTGTAGGTGTGTATTCACTGTGTCTTTTGTCTCCAGAGATGAAGCACACTGGTAGGTGTGTAGGTGTGTGTCTGTAGCTGTGTGTCTGTAGATGTGTGTCTGTAGGTGTGTGTCTGTAGCTGTGTGTCTGTAGGTGTCTGTAGGCACACTGGTCCAGGTGTGGGTCTGTAGCTGTGTGTCTGTAGGTGTGTGTCTGTAGGTGTGTATTCACTGTGTCTTTTGTCTCCAGAGGTGAAGCACACTGGTCCAGGTGTGTGTCTGTAGCTGTGTGTCTGTAGGTGTGTATTCACTGTGTCTTTTGTCTCCAGAGGTGAAGCACACTGGTCCAGGTGTGTGTCTGTAGGTGTGTGTCTGTAGGTGTGTGTCTGTAGCTGTGTGTCTGTAGCTGTGTGTCTGTAGGTGTGTATTCACTGTGTCTTTTGTCTCCAGAGGTGAAGCACACTGGTCCAGGTGTGTGTCTGTAGCTGTGTGTCTGTAGGTGTGTATTCACTGTGTCTTTTGTCTCCAGAGGTGAAGCACACTGGTCCAGGTGTGTGTCTGTAGGTGTGTGTCTGTAGCTGTGTGTCTGTAGGTGTGTATTCACTGTGTCTTTTGTCTCCAGAGATGAAGCACACTGGTAGGTGTGTAGGTGTGTGTCTGTAGCTGTGTGTCTGTAGATGTGTGTCTGTAGGTGTGTGTCTGTAGCTGTGTGTCTGTAGGTGTCTGTAGGCACACTGGTCCAGGTGTGGGTCTGTAGCTGTGTGTCTGTAGGTGTGTGTCTGTAGGTGTGTATTCACTGTGTCTTTTGTCTCCAGAGGTGAAGCACACTGGTCCAGGTGTGTGTCTGTAGCTGTGTGTCTGTAGGTGTGTATTCACTGTGTCTTTTGTCTCCAGAGGTGAAGCACACTGGTCCAGGTGTGTGTCTGTAGGTGTGTGTCTGTAGGTGTGTGTCTGTAGCTGTGTGTCTGTAGCTGTGTGTCTGTAGGTGTGTATTCACTGTGTCTTTTGTCTCCAGAGGTGAAGCACACTGGTCCAGGTGTGTGTCTGTAGGTGTGTGTCTGTAGGTGTGTGTCTGTAGGTGTGTGTCTGTAGGTGTGTATTCACTGTGTCTTTTGTCTCCAGAGGTGAAGCACACTGGTCCAGGTGTGTGTCTGTAGCTGTGTGTCTGTAGCTGTGTGTCTGTAGGTGTGTGTCTGTAGCTGTGTGTCTGTAGGTGTGTGTCTGTAGCTGTGTGTCTGTAGCTGTGTGTCTGTAGCTGTGTGTTCACTGTGTCTTTCGTCTCCAGAGGTGAAGCACACTGGTCCAGGTGTGTGTCTGTAGGTGTGTGTCTGTAGGTGTGTATTCACTGTGTCTTTTGTCTCCAGAGGTGAAGCACACTGGTCCAGGTGTGGGTCTGTAGGTGTGTGTCTGTAGGTGTGTGTCTGTAGGTGTGTGTCTGTAGCTGTGTGTCTGTAGGTGTGTGTCTGTAGCTGTGTGTCTGTAGGTGTGTATTCACTGTGTCTTTTGTCTCCAGAGGTGAAGCACACTGGTCCAGGTGTGTGTCTGTAGGTGTGTGTCTGTAGGTGTGTGTCTGTAGCTGTGTGTCTGTAGGTGTGTGTCTGTAGCTGTGTGTGTCTGTAGCTGTGTGTGTCTGTAGCTGTGTGTCTGTAGGTGTGTATTCACTGTGTCTTTTGTCTCCAGAGGTGAAGCACACTGGTCCAGGTGTGTGTCTGTAGGTGTGTATTCACTGTGTCTTTTGTCTCCAGAGGTGAAGCACACTGGTCCAGGTGTGTGTCTGTAGCTGTGTGTCTGTAGGTGTGTGTCTGTAGGTGTGTATTCACTGTGTCTTTTGTCTCCAGAGGTGAAGCACACCGGTCCAGGTGTGTGTCTGTAGCTGTGGTTCTGTAGGTGTGTGTCTGTAGGTGTGTGTCTCTGTAGGTGTGTGTCTGTAGCTGTGTGTCTGTAGGTGTGTATTCACTGTGTCTTTTGTCTCCAGAGGTGAAGCACACTGGTCCAGGTGTGTGTCTGTAGCTGTGTGTCTGTAGCTGTGTGTCTGTAGGTGTGTATTCACTGTGTCTTTTGTCTCCAGAGGTGAAGCACACTGGTCCAGGTGTGTGTCTGTAGGTGTGTATTCACTGTGTCTTTTGTCTCCAGAGGTGAAGCACACTGGTCCAGGTGTGTGTCTGTAGGTGTGTGTCTGTAGCTGTGTATTCACTGTGTCTTTTGTCTCCAGAGGTGAAGCACACTGGTCCAGGTGTGTGTCTGTAGCTGTGTTTCTGTAGGTGTGTGTCTGTAGCTGTGTGTCTGTAGGTGTGTATTCACTGTGTCTTTTGTCTCCAGAGGTGAAGCACACTGGTCCAGGTGTGGGTCCTGCCGTGTTCTGTGGACTCGGTCTGACTGTCGGCCTGCTCGGCGTGGCTGCTGGAACCTTCTTCCTCATCAAAGGCAATGAATGCAGCTGATTGGCTGGAGCTGATGATGTCATCAGAGTGTGAAGAGCTGCTGGTTCCTGCTGTTTAACCTGTTTCACACACACGCGCGCGCGCACGCACACACACACACACACACACACACACACACACACACACACACACACACACACACTCTGTATCACATGATCATATTAATAACATGCCGTCTCGTGATTGGCTGGTGGTGGGAGGGGTCACAGGTAAAAACTGTATAAAAATAAATGTGTAATAAAGTCTCACCTGTGTGACGTGTGTTCTGTTGTTTCCAATTCATCAAACTCAAATATTAATGATGACAGTAAGATTTATTGTCGGGGTGAAAACATAAATCTTTTATAAAAACTTGAAGTGAGAAGGAATATGAACGCCCTCCAGATCCATGTATAAGACCAATGAACTAGAGAGAGAGAGAGAGAGAGACAGAGACAGAGACAGAGAGAGACAGAGAGAGAGAGACAGAGACAGAGAGAGAGAGAGAGAGAGAGACAGAGACAGAGAGAGACAGAGAGAGAGACAGAGAGAGAGACAGAGACAGACAGAGAGAGAGAGAGAGAGAGAGAGAGTAATAATAAAAAAGAGGTGACAATTGCTGTTTTCCACAGCTAAATTTCTGGGTGTCACATTTCAACACAACATGAAGTGGATTGCACACATCGACAACATTGAAAAAGAGGCAAGAAAGAGACTCAACCGGGATATTTTACAACAATTTAAATACATTTTATAGGGTATTTTAGAACAATTTAAATATATTTTATAGGGTATTTTACAACAATTTAAATATATTTTATAGGGTACTTTACAACATTTTAAATATATTTTATAGGGTTTTTTACAACAATTTTAATACATTTTAGAGGGTATTTTACAACAATTTTAATACATTTTATAGGGTATTTTAGAACAATTTAAATATATTTTATAGGGTATTTTACAACAATTTAAATATATTTTATAGGGTACTTTACAACATTTTAAATATATTTTATAGGGTTTTTTACAACAATTTTAATACATTTTAGAGGGTATTTTACAACAATTTTAATACATTTTAGAGGGTATTTTACAACAATTTTAATACATTTTAGAGGGTATTTTACAACATTTTAAATATATTTTATAGGGTATTTTACAACAATTTTAATACATTTTAGAGGGTATTTTACAACAATTTTAAATATATTTTATAGGGTATTTTACAACAATTTTAATACATTTTAGAGGGTATTTTACAACAATTTAAAAAATGTTCATGATGTATTTCAAAGGAAAATAATGGGTATTTTAACAGGAGGATGTCAGGATGTATTTATGATACAGATTTAAGTATGTCTTTTAAACTTTAGGACCATGTGCACTCACACACACACGCAAACACACACGAAAAAACACAAAGAGGAAAAAATAAATGCATGAAAAAAATTAAAATAAGTCAAAAAAATTAAAATAAATCAGGATGAGTGGTGATTGTGAACTAGTGAATTGTGAATGCTTGACGACCTCCTTTCCAAACTCCTTTACCCTCGGTGGCCACAGCTCCAGGAGCCTCCCCGCCACCCGGACAGAGTGCAGGCCCAGAAGAGAGCCCAGGGCCCGGGCATCACGCAGCGCCGGCCCCACTGCATCCACCAGCTGCTGCAGGCACAGGGTCTTGGTTTTGAGCAGCGCCACCGTCAGGCCGGGGGTGACGCTGCTGCTGATGTCCAGCTTGGCCCTGTGAATCAATGGTTCTCTCAACAACCAGTACAGAGAGTCAGACTTTGGGCACCTTTTACAGTTAAAAAGGGCCCAAGACTTAAAAACACCCTGATAAAACTGAGGCAGCCCACTTAATTTTAAAAGTTTAGAATCAATTAAAAACAGAGCAGCATCCAGCCCCAGGAAATCTGCACGTCTGAGAATGCAGCTGGCCACATCTCTCCACACTAGATCAGCCGGACCTGTCAGATATTTTTGTAAGAACTGTAGTCTGAAGGTGGCTGTCTGGCTGGCCAGGTGGACGAGGCCCTGTCCCCCCTCCTCCCTGGTTAAAAACAGCACCCCTTGTGGCACCCAGTGTAGACCGTCCCAAAAAAAGTCGACCATTTTCCTTTGTAGCTGGGCTAGCAAGCCTGAAGGGGGGTCTACACAGGTTAAGCGGTGCCACAGTTGGGATGCCACAAGGTTGTTTAAAACCAATACTCTACCTTTAAAAGACATTTGAGGGAGCAGCCATTTCCACTTGGAAAGTTTCCCCTCAATTTTTTCTGTGACGGTCTCCCAGTTCTTCTGGACTATGTGTTCTTTCCCGAGGAACACCCCCAGGTACCTAAAGCCATCTGTTCTCCAGGCCAAGCTCTGGGGAAGAACTGGGAGACCGTCACGCCACTCACCGACAGCGAGGGCTTCACTTTTTATCCAATTCACCCTCGCTGCCGATGTTACGCTAAAACGTTTTATAATGTTGGTTAAAATATCTGCATCCCTCTGGTCTTTAATAAAAACAACAATGTCATCGGCGTAAGCACTTAAAACAGTGTTGCTATTAAAACCAGGTAAAACCAAGCCCTGTAAGTGGCAGCGTATATTGTTAAGGAGGGGTTCCAGGGAGAGTGTGTAAAGCATGCCGGACAGAGCACAGCCCTGCCTGACGCCTCTACACACCCTGAAAGGAGCACACAGGCCGCCGTTAAACTTCAGCACACTCTCAACCCCGCTGTACAACACTTTGATCTTGGCTATGAACCCAGCGCTGAACCCAAACTTCTCCATAACTTTCCAGAGGAAGTTGTGTTCAACGCGGTCAAATGCCTTTTCCTGGTCTAGAGAAATCAGACCAGTGTTACAGCCCGATGAGCTGGAGACGTCCAAAACATCACGAATGAGGTGGACATTGTCCACCATGGACCTGCCGGGCACACAGTAGGTCTGGTCCCGGTGGATGACCTGCTCCATAGCCTTCCCCAGCCTGGAGGCAAAGAGTTTGGACAGAAGCTTGTAATCCACACACAGCAAAGACACAGGGCGCCAGTTTTTGATGTCCTGCAGGTTACCTTTTTTCGGGAGCAAGGTGATTACGGCTCTCCTGCAGGACATGGGCATTGAGCCAGAGGCCAGACTTTCATTAAAAACATCTAAAAGATCTTTTGCAAAGATGTCCCAGAAGGCTTTGTAAAATTCCACACTCAGGCCGTCTATGCCGGGAGCCCGCCGCCCTTGCATGCCCTGCAGAGCGGCCTTCAGTTCCTGCATCTGTAACGGCTCGTTGAGCTGTGAGTTTGTCTCCTCAGAGACCTGAGGCAGTCCATGACAGAACTCCTCCATCAGAGCTTCCTCCTCCTCATATTCACTTGAATAGAGTGCCGAGTAAAAGCTCACAGCTCGCCTTCTTATCTGGCATGGCTCTGTCAATGTTTGCCCTGTGTCTGCTAAAAGTGAGTGGATTACCCTCCTCTGCCCACTCCTCTTCTCCAGGCCGAAGAAGAAACTAGAGGAAGCATCCATCTCCGTGATGGCTTGAAACTGGGACCTGACCAGTGCACCCTGTACTTTAACATCCAACAGGTCGGCTAAAGCTAGCTTTTTGACTTTGAGGATTTCAATATATCCTCGATTTGCTGTGGACTCGCTCAATCTTTCTAGTTCCACTATATCAGTCTCCAGGTCTTTCATAGATCTGGTGATGTCTCTGGTGACATTGAGGGTGTGCTGTTGACATAAAAGTTTAATCTCAGTCTTACCATGGTCCCACCACTGCCTAAGACTGTTAAACTCACCCTTCCTCTGTCTAAAAACATCCCAGAAATAAATAAGAACCTCTTTAAAATGTTTATCAAATGTTAAGACTGAATTAAAATGCCAATAAGCACTTTTAGGTAAAATGTTTTGAATAAAAACATTACACAAAAGTAAAGAATGGTCAGTAAAACCAGCAGGAACAATACTGCACATTTTAAAAATATTAAAATGATGCTTAAAACAATAAATACGGTCGAGTCTAGCTGAGGAGATCCTACTCTCTCTGAGGTGGGACCATGTGTACTGTCGGCAGTCTGCATGCATCCTTCTCCACACGTCCACCAGGCCATGAGAATAGACCAGCTGCCTCAGAACATGTTGGGAAACTGGATGCGGCTCTGCATGGTTGAGATCTAAAGATGCATTTTCTGTACAGTTAAAATCCCCACCCAAGAATAAAAAATCCTCCGAGGCACAGCCATTTAAAACATGGTTAACTTTTTGTAAAAACAGCTTCCTCTCTGCACCGATTGTTGGAGCATACACATTGATAAAAACTGCAGTAAAAAGGTCGAACCGTGCTTTAATTAAAAGCAACCTCCCCTCGATAAAATGCTCGACCTCCAGTGAAACCGGAGTGAAAGACTTGGAGAGGAGAAAGCCAACTCCTCCACTAAGAGAAGTGTTGTGACTTAAAATGACTTCCCCCTCCCACTCTCTCCTCCAGTCTGCCTCATTGGTGCTATCACTATGTGTCTCCTGGAAATAAAAAACATCAATATGTTTCATTTTGGCCGTTTCATATATAGCTGCTCTTTTTTTTGACTCTCTGGCTCCATTTATATTCAAACTTCCCACTCTAAAATTATCCATAAGTGAGAAATTAAGAACAAAAATAAAAATCAATAAATTAATTAAAACACACATTGGAGCTCTTCCCGTCATCATTGTTCAGTTGTTTTCTAACTTTACACACAAGTTTTTTTAATCTAAAAACCTCCTTGTTAGTGATGCCAGACTCCTCCTTTTGGCTCATGTGGAGTCTGGCCGAGGTATAAAACAAACTTAAAACTGGGAAATGCTCTTCAACTTTAACACCTTTAGCATTTTTGGTTTTTGCTAAAAACGACTGAATCATTTCTGCAGAGTAAAGTTTTTTCTGTTGACTGTTACTTATTTTAAATCCAGATATATCACTGCTGTCAGAGACACAGTCATCACTTTCACTTTCCTCTGTCTGTCCCTGTCCCCTTGCTGTCTGTCTGTCCTCCTCCTCCTCCACTTTGCTATTCTTTGCCTCATACTTTGTGCCTCTAGTTTTCCTTCTGCGTTTAGAAGCAGATTTGACCCTCACTGCCTCCTCTTCCTCCTCCTCCATCTCAGCCTCTTCCACCTGTTCCCCCCATGTAAGTTTACTGTTCCCCCCACCTGCCTCCTCTGCCTGTGTTTCATCTTCCTCCTCTGACATACCCTCCTGCACTTCACTGACCCCACTTGCTTTATTTATCTGTACTTCACTCACACTTTTTCCAGCTGTTTCTTCCCCCTTTTCTTCACCCACCTCACTTTCCACCACATCACCCAAAACCTCTCCTTCACTTCCCTGATTGTTTTCACCCACACCGTGCACATCATTCATACTCACCACCCCGTGCTCCAGGTCCGACACAGCAGCGGCGAGGCGCGGCGCGCTCCGCGGTGCCGCTATCGGCCGCCCAGATGCCGCGGTCCGGGCCGCAGCGGATGAAGTCTCCGCCGCGGCCTCAGGCCGCGGGGCAGGGGCCTCAGGCCGCGGGGCAGGGGCCTCCCACCGCTCCGCTGCAACCGGCGGAGCAGCGGAAAGCCCCGCCACAGGGCCGAGCGTCACCCCACGGCCAGGCGGAGCCGGATCCCCTTGTCTCGGACAGGCCTTCACGGTGTGTCCCTCCTCACCACAACCAAAACACTTCATAGCCGACGAGGTGGCAAATATCACGTAGTCATAATTGATGTGGATTTCCTTGTTGTTGACATGTTTGATGATGAAGAAATTCTCCGTTGACACTGACTTGCTTACATAATGATCATTTTATTGACAAACAAGTTACAGCATCGCCAGGCTCGCCATGGTTCGACCTGGGAGAGACACAGCCAAAAGTGATCTCTCCCCTTACACACAGAAACTCTGGTATTTATGGACACACCTCACAGGAGAACAACATAGGGATATCTGTTTGTTTTCAGGACACCCTCTTCATACAACTGCAGGGGTTTCTGTCTTAGTCATATGTATGTCATATGTATGTCATAAACTCAAAGGACAACACAGGTCACAGATACAATCTCTTGTCCAGAAGTCCCTGGGCAACTCTCTGGATACAGGGGCCCCATTGTATACATTCCACTGAGAGGGCTCCTAAATCTCCTTCAGATACTCCTCCTGATGCGCCCATTGTAAACTTATATTACCTCTGTCCTGATTACATCAGACACTTCATAGTCCCCCCTAGCGAGACTATAGTCTCGCAAACAAGATAAATTATACAATTATGATGTTAATTAGCCTCATACGAATCACTTCTGTCCATGCTTAACCTTAGTAATATAGTAAAATTTTATTTGTGGAGTGTGAGAGCGAAAAACCCATCAAGCAGCTATCTTTCTTTATTATCCATCAAACAATCTAGACAGGAAAACTCTCTCACGGTCCCTCTGCCCCAGGCAACCACCTATAGTACTCCAAACCAATTAGAAAGAAAAGGGTTATGAAAACTTTTTAGGATGATATATAAATGCACACATTTAAAACCTCAGAAATAAAATCTAAAAATTGTCCAAAGTCAGGCTGGTCGACCCATCGCACCTTCCAATGGACCTCTCCCTTCCTAACACCACTTTCCCTAAGGATCGATAAAGAAAGAAAACACCTGAGGTCCCAATATATGCATCCTATACAGTTCCAGAAAAATATGTCTTGCTAAAAATATCTACTATAAAGTAAAACATACAAAAATATTTATCAATATTACAAGTTACATTGTAATAAACCCTCAATGATTTTTCAATCGAAACCCCTCATCATGATGTCTTCATTCAGGTTTCCGTTGTCCATTTCCATCCTCCATTTTCTTAAGTTTGGTTGTTTCAACTCCATTAATCTGGAAGGATCTCTGGACAATCAGCCACCCTCACATTGGTCTCCCAAATATCATCCTAGGAAGAAAAATCAACAGCCAGTATCTTTGTACATACAAAACATCAAAGATATTCATTTTTGTATCATACTTTCACATTATTCCACTACATGATTAACATATACATGATTAATATACATTATTAACATATTCAATTCCCCCCTTTTATCAATTCACTTCCAGTTCAAAATAATAGTGAGTCAATGTTGAATTCAGATATTCAAAAATGGATATTTCTCTCCAATCTCTATGACCTCCTCACCTTCACTTAGGTCATTACCACTCAGTAGCCACAAGAATCTGAAACACTATAGATCCTATTGGTCCTAATTGTTATTGCATCCAAACATTCACAGACCATCCCGCTCTTTCTGATGGACCAAATGAATCCCTAATTAGTTTCAAAGCATCTATGACACTAGTCATATTGTCAGTAGCATCAGGAATCAAAGTGTAACAGGCTTCTCCAGTTAGATTCAAAGCTACACAGAGGCCACCTTGTTTGGCCAAAATGTAATCAAAAGCCATGTCATGTTTCAGCAACGTCAATCGATGACTCCTCTGAGTATTCGACAAATATTCAAAACCTTTTATGGTCTCGTTTGCAAAACCTTGCAGGGTATATGTAATATTATCAATATGATCAGCTAAGTATGTAACACCATAACATGGAAACAATCCTATTCCCCATTTCTCTCCCAAACTTATCCTCCAATGATAAGACTCCAAGTTGTGAAATTGTGCCAAATCTCTTTTCTTTCTACTGCTAGAGATTGTCGTAGAGTTATCCTCATCAGACCCTTGTCCCTTCTGAATAACAAAAACATCATACGGAAGTTTCAACTGTGCCATATAACAACATCCAATCCAACCATAAGGTAAAAATAAGTATGCCTTATCGCCACAAATCCACCAGATATCTTTAAATGTTCCTATGGTAAAATTACCCTGTAATATCTTCATACTGATAAAGGAGATTTATATATGATAAGTTCTTCAACCAAGCACAATTCCCTTGAGGTGTAAATAGATGCACCGACACGGCCATCCAATAATCATATGGTGCTTGTTGCTTAAATACCAACCACGATAGCGCATACTTCTGACATTTAGAAGTTAAAGGTTCTGGTACCGTCTCTAGAATTGAAGGCCATGTGCCTGGTGCTGGAACTCTCACGACACATGGACCACTCAAATTACTAGCCAATCTAACAGAGTGAGTCAACTGTTGGTACCACATATTTCTACTTGCCCACAGGTCTGCAATTTGCAACACCGAGGAATCAAACCCATAAGCTTTCCATTGGGTTTCACGCTTCTCTAATGCATGAAGATGTTTAGTCATGACTTCTGATGTCCCGTCAGCATCTACAAAATCACCAATCAGATTCGACATAGTCATCTGAATTGTTTCAGCTGCCTTAACTAATGTAGATGTAGCAACAGATGTCAACATCATACCTCCAGACTCTGTAGACACCGAAGAACTCATCATTGTTTCGTTGATAGTAGATCCCATCTTTACAACCTCACTTGTAAAATTACTCGCAGCTGGAGTAGTAACCAAAGTTGATACGTTAATACTACTAGTTATTCTCTGAGCTACAGTAGTAGACATCATCTGTTCATCAGTCACCCTTGGAGTGACTAGTTGCTTTTGAACCTCTTTAGCCACCGTAACTACTTCAATAGGATCTAGGCCTTCTACCACAAGCATTATCTTACGAGTTCTATACCCTTTTACCCAATAATTGTGATATGGTACAAATTTAAACTCTGGATCCAAATAAGTGCATGTATATTCTCCCTGATCTTCCCCTGTTACATTGATTAGGACAAGTGTACAGTCGTCTTCAACCCTAAACAACCTTATGTGATTATACAAAATATACTTTCTTTGATCACGAGGCACACTATTAATTTCAGGTCCTGTTAGCACTATTTCTTCACCACGAGCATTTTTCCCAATTAGGGGAATTATTACCATCATTATTCCATTTTCCACATTTACATGGAAGGCGTGCTGAATTCCCTAACGTAGCTTTAATCACAATGTTTACAGGAATTTGAGTTGTAGAAATCATCTGAGGCTCAGCTGTATTTAGACGCAATATCTCTATGACGTCAGTAACCTTCAGTTTTGAAAAGGTGGATGTCTGCTTTATTTTCTCAATCAGCGGGATAGTTGATATGGTAGTTGACAGTTTTCCTACTTCAACAACCAGGGGTTTTACAATTCTAGTTTCATTTAGTACCTCTAAAGTCACAATACTGTTTCTGTAACCTAACCCCAATTGGGCACTATGCTCTCCCATATTTACTAATTTTGGGTCATAATATGTACACTTATAGTCACCTTGATCTTCAATCTGAGATCTACGTAAATAAAGACTACAGTCTCCCTCAATCTTTGACCTTCTTCGGGTTGGCCTTGGACTCCTTGGTCCAACTGGGTCTGTGAATTTTCCTGTAGAGGCATCACAGCCCTCTGGAGTCTTTGACTCATGCTCTTGAAAAATAGACTCTGTTGTTTTTGGGACATGTTGTAAATCAATGTCACCAAATCGTCTTTCTTGCTCATGGACTGACAAGTCATCCCTGACATCATCAAAAGTGTAATCAAAATCATCATGTATAGCCCCAACATGGTCAATCCCTTCTTCCGGATCGTGACCTTGGGGGTCTGCATGAACCTCTGCTGCTTCTGCAGCTTCTGTTGGCTCTCTTGTGCTTTCAACATCTCGGTTCTGTAATCGTGGAACCTCTTCTGTTGGCGCTTTAACACAATGTGATAAATGATACCAGGTAGGAGACCCTTTAACCTGGACTGCAGTTCCCGTACTGCGGACTACTTCAAATGGTCCTTCGCAGCGTTCATTAAACCACTTCCTCCTAAACACCTTCACGAATACCTTGTCTCCAGGTTGCACTGCATTCGTCTTTTGCTCATCGAGTCTCTCTTGCACCTCCTCTCGTTTTTGTCTATCAGAGACATATGTGTATATTCTCTTATGTAAAGCAGCCATGTAATTAACATACACTCGCATTTCATCTTCTAAAAGGGCTAAACTTGGACCCTTGCCACTTGTACGCAAACAAGGTGTCGGCATCCGTCTGCCCATTGCCAACTCATGGGGTGTCATGCGCAAATCACGGAGCCCACTTGAACGACACACCATTAACGCCAGTGGAAGCGCTTCCACCCAATTCAAACCTGTGTGTTGGCAGATTTTAACAATGCGGTTTTTTAACACACCATTCATTTTTTCACAAGCACCTTGGCTTTGCGGATGATAAACAGCTCCTAGACGTTGTTTAATTCCCAATTTTTGCAGAATTAGTCTTACTGTTTTATTCACAAACTCTTTCCCATTATCTGAGGATATGCAGTCTGGGAGTCCCCACCTGCTTATAACCTCACAACACAAAAAATGTAAAACTTGGCAGCAGACTGAGCATCTTTCCGCTTGGTTGGACAGGCCTCAACCCATCTTGAAAATCTATCCACAACAACTAGCATATAGGACTTATTGGCGTCCTAACATTGTTTTTTTAGACAAATAGTACACCTGCTTATGACATAATCAATCTGCTCATGCAAATACAGTACCCAAAAACCATACTTTCTTAATCTTTCTCCTAACTCCCCCCTTGCACCATGGGCTAACCCATGTGCTTTCTAAATCATCAGACCTAGCAGGTCTAACAATTTCCTTCACTGAGCATTCACTTATCTCTCTACTTCCTGAACCTTCACTATTCTACCTTACAATTCCTTCAACATAAATCTAACTCCTTGACCTTTCCTGTAAACAACTGAAAAGTCGTCTCCAACCTCAACATCTCTCTATACTCCTCTGAAACCTCCTCTGTTCTGTAACATCCACAAGCAAAGTGGCTTAGCTGTCCACAATTATGACACACTCCTGAAGACTGTTGGAAATTTCCTCCTCTGCCTCTTTCTAAACTTCCTATCTGTGGTTGGTCAAAAACTGACTGTGGAAAAGGTGCAGTGGGGATCATGGATAACAGCTGAGATAGCTGAAACTAGATCTGGTCATGCTGCGGCTGTGGTGGTAATTGATTTGGTTGATGCTGACTTTGCATAACCACAGCTTGTTTCATCTCCTTCTTATTATCAACCAGCTGTAGTTGGTTAAGTTTTCTAAGAGTCTCCTGGTCCTGTTTCTTCTGGACTGGTAGATTCACTTATGTTCACAAGGCATCTATTTATAGACCTCTCAATCTCTTTTAAAATCCTGCATCCATCATCTTCCACCCCTGCATCGGCTGCTAGCTGGTGAAGATATGTAGGACCTTCTCTCTCTGGGTCTCCATCACTATCACTCTCATCTGTGACGTGATAGTTGCCCTCCTGTCTAATCACTGGGAGCTGAGGATAAACATCAGTAAACTTCACTTCCTTCTCATAAGGCGGGCGCTTCTTTACTAAGGCAGTATGTGAGAAGGGTGTGTTAACCTTCTCCATTAACTTACCCACTGCCTTATCATTTTTCTTTATTTCTTGCATACTTCTGTTCCTTTTTTCTCTTGCAGCTTCTAACAATTTCTGTCCCTCATTTTCAAACAACTGCAGAATGCCAAGTTCAGTTTGTCTTTTCTCCATACGTCTATTTCCCCTTTTTGCCTTTCATCTGATTTACCTTATATGTAGACACAAGCACCTGTATTGTTTTAATCACATCCGGGTTCAAAGTCCCCTCCACTGGCCAAGGCTGGTCAATGTCAGAACAACGCTTACTCCATTTTTCTGATATTTTTGGAATATCTTTAACAAGAGGATTAGTCTTCTGTACTACATCAACAGAAGTGATTGATTTTGTAATTTTGGTGTCCATCTTTGACATTACAATGACCCTCTTAGTTCCTCGTATTGTAAGTCAAACTATTTAGAAAGTACTGTTACCACACTTTAAAGTGAATGAATTTGCCAACCCCAAAGGAGACCAAAGCCTTCTTACTATAAAAGCAAAAGCACTTGTTTATCACCTAGTGCATCTAATCACACTTATTTATCTTAAAATTATGGAAATAATGTCAATGTTCCATCTCAAAATAGCCCAGGTCAAACTAGACCATACTCAAACAATGAAACCAGCATTCACAGCACTCAACCGTATTTGAATCAAATCAACTTTTCCATAAATGATCAATCAAATCAAAAATACTCCATTATTGACCCAATGCTTCAATTAGTCAGTCTGTTGCCAAGACTTCCTCCTATATAATTGTAATGTGATACATAGAAGAAACAATGTAAGCCTCTATGCGAAAACAGACTAAGCATGTATCAAAGATGTTGACTATAAAAAATGTGTATACACAGATAGAAAAGTTCAGGTGTTTGTTGAAAGAGTTTGTGGATAAAACCGCACTGGCCTTAATCAAGCTGGATTCAGGATCCCTACATGCTGTCATCCGCAAGCTTCCAGTGTTTGTGAAGTACCCCCCAGGTCTCTCCTCATCTGCCTTTTTTTTTGACTGATCCAGTTCAGACACAATCCATCTCCTCCAGTTCTCACACAACATAGTAAAAACAGAGAAGACAAAAAAGAAACAAAACAAAAGTTGAGTGTCTAAGGGTCACTCTGAATTCATATACACAATGCAATAACAATTCAGTGAAATATGCACACATTATCTCTAATCTCTATCTGTTTTTTTTTAATCTATTGCAAAGGCTGTCTCCCTACTGGGGGTGTGTTTTCCTTCCCTCTGTGTCCCACAGAGAGAAGAAGGAGGAAGGGCTCTCTCTCCACTCCTCATCAAAAGGAGTAATCTAATTGGCTTTCTATGTGAGGCAACGCCTCTTGGACCCACCTCCTAATTTCTCAAGAGCTTCCAGTCTAGCCTGGCTGTCAAAGGGTTAACATCGTCTCCAAACCCCATGGTCCAAACCTAGTGCATTTAATGCACAGACAAGCGCATCTCACCCGTGGGTGTTGTGACACCCCTACTTTCACTAAAATGTACACTTTTTACTAGTGGAGTCATTAAAAGAAAACTTATCACTCAAGTAAGATTTATTAAGTGACAACTAAGCCAATCATATCTATTTGATTACAGTTGAAGCACAGTAAGGTTACATTTGCATTTAATCCTCCTGTCACTCATCACTGAGTCAGAGCTCAGAGCTAACACATGGAAACATGTTGCATGTAGTATCCTTCTGAAAGAGAGTAAGTCACCCAAACAGAGGTTTTTAAGATAAATCCACCTCACAAAACAACATAAGTGTAACATTTTCTCCTCTTGGTTGTTATTTTAGCTGTATGTATTTACTCCCATAACTTTACGATGTAGCAGAAGTCCCCTTTGCAGTTTTTCTAAATAAAAGCACATTTTATGTGAAGACCGGAAATAAAGAGACTAAGGCGTAAGGCAATAAGAAAGGCAAAATAACGGCATCACAAAGAATCGTTTTGAATCTGGTTTCTAGACATCTTCACCTATTTTAAACCAAACTATATGTTCTTTTGAACAGACAAAATCCACAGCATAATGTGGTCACACACATACGCTCCAACAGACAGAAAGAGAAGTTCACACTCCAATCAGCCGGCAGTTCTAAACTTTATCAGGAATTTTTCTGTTCTTTTCTCTAATCTTGCTACCTGAATGGGTACCGACTATCCTCGCTGGTCTCTCCACTTCTGTTAAAAACAGATACTATATACACTTATGCTATGTATAAACGTCCTTTATTAGGCTCATGTGTATTTATCAGATTAAACAAACATCCTCTGAGGGGCTCATAGATTTTTATCACTGATGAAGATCAGATAAGTAAAAGTCCTCTGAAACAAAGGCTCATATTTTTTAACACTGATGAAGCAAAAATGTCCCCTCTTATAAGTTACTAAATCGCCTTTTAACCAATCACCTGCTATATATGCCTATTTAATAATACATCTATTCTATTTATCAATCACACATATACAAGAACATTTCCGGATCAAATACACATCTCCACACCACACAGACCTCTCAAAACCATCCAAATCACAACACAAGAGACAAGACACAGACAGAGACAGAGACAGAGACAGAGACCGTCCAGCAGCCACACACATTCCAGTTCAGATTTTGAAGTCGACTCATTTATAAGTTTCCTCTGTCAAATCTTTTACTTTGGCCAAACTTTTAACAAATTGTCTTTTAACAAATTACTTCACACTGCATGCTTCAATGCACACTTTTTCCTTTACTTAGCGCTTTTTCCCACTTTTCTCAAAACTCTTATCTTTATTCCTTATCTTCACTTTTCATCTTTTTACTTCTCATCTTTACACTTCTCATCTTTATACTTCTCATCTTTATTTCTTCTCTTTTATTTCCCTACATTATACGTTTATAATTTATCCAAATACCCTGGCCAGGGATCCCTTTGTTTTATTTTTACTCAAATTTGACTACTTCTTAAAGCCAACTTTCACTTCAGTGTCTAATTTACACATGACTTACTGTTAAGAGGATACGGGCCCTGTCCTTGTTAAACTTGCATAGTTTTTTAGCTAACTGGTCTCGTTACTAGTTGCGCTTATGCTATCATTACCTTTCAACTTTTTATCTCTTCTTCTCTTATTTATCTCTTCTTTATTTTATTCCCCTTTATCTATATACTTTTTAACTCAATAAACCCCAATTTAGACAGAGAATTACTCCAACATCAACACATCATTGCACTTCAGTTCTTTGACAGTGCGGCCAAAATTGCCGCTAGACGACAGAAACAGCTCCGCAATATATGCAGAAAAAAAAAAGAAAGAAACACTTACGAAGTGATGGAAATAATAAACAAGCTGTGGTCCCCTGCAGAAGGCCCCAACTGATCCTGTTCGTGACGCCAAAATTGATGTGGATTTCTTTGTTGTTGACATGTTTGATGATGAAGAAATTCTCCGTTGACACTGACTTGCTTACATAATGATCATTTTATTGACAAACAAGTTACAGCATCGCCAGGCTCGCCATGGTTCAACCTGGGAGAGACACAGCCAAAAGTGATCTCTCCCCTTACACACAGAAACTCTGGTATTTATGGACACACCTCACAGGAGAACAACATAGGGACATCTGTTTGTTTTCAGGACACCCTCTTCATACAACTGCAGGGGTTTCTGTCTTAGTCATATGTATGTCATATGTATGTCATAAACTCAAAGGACAACACAGGTCACAGATACAATCTCTTGTCCAGAAGTCCCTGGGCAACTCTCTGGATACAGGGGCCCCATTGTATACATTCCACTGAGAGGGCTCCTAAATCTCCTTCAGATACTCCTCCTGATGCGCCCATTGTAAACTTATATTACCTCTGTCCTGATTACATCAGACACTTCATAGTCATCTACTTTAACATGGAAGCGGAGGTTGAGGTTAAGTATCATAAACAGTTGTCTCCGGTGAGACACCACGTGTTTCAGCAGCTGAGATCTACATCCAGACAGAATCTTTTTTATGGGGGACACCACCTTCCCATGTCTGGAGAGCTCTCTGCTAAGAAACTCGTCGGTTATGAACGGAGGGACATTGGACAGGATGACTCTGGTGGAAGGCTGTGTCAGTGGAGTCACCTGTACAAACATTTCGTTCACCGTGATGCCCGTCTCAACGACTCGGTTCACCTTCTCCACCTGATCCAGGAAGATGACCACGGCGCTGTTCATCCGAGCGGCCGACCTCACGCTGCTGTGCCCGACCTTCTCCCCCACCGCAAGCCCAATCTCCTCCACTCTGCACGGAAAGCTGGCATTAACTTTAATGCCATGCTTTCTCGTGAGGTGGCCGAAGGTGACTCCATTTACCATGACGTCTGAAGACGCCGACCGGAGAGACACCGGCAGGAGAGAAAAAGAAAAACACAAACACACACACACACTAACTATTAACTTAAAGTGAACCTACACCCAATAAACTACATTAAATTAAATCAAACATGTCATGACACACAGCCAGGTAGGCTACCGGCTGCTGCCGTGCAGCACACCGATCACCCCCCGTGAACCCCGATAGTGATTAGAAAGAAGTGTGAACAGTGTGTAAACTATCACCAGTGAAAAGAAACAGTTTCTCAAACCTTAATAGAAAAAAAGACGAAACCTCATCCACTCCAACACACTCTACTACCGCTCAGCAAACACTCACGCATGCGCAAGAGAGACAGAGAGAGAGAGAGAGAGAGAGAGACAGAGAGAGACAGAGAGAGAGAGACAGAGACAGAGAGAGACAGACAGAGAGAGAGAGAGAGAGAGAGGAACAGAGAGAGAGAGAGAGAGAGAGGAACAGAGAGAGAGAGAGAGAGGAACAGAGAGTGAGAGAGAGGAACAGAGAGAGAGAGAGAGAGAGAGGAACAGAGAGAGAGAGAAAGAGAGGAACAGAGAGAGAGAGGAACAGAGTGAGAGAGAGAGAGAGGAACAGAGAGAGAGAGAGACAGAGAGAGAGAGAGAGAGACAGAGAGAGAGAGAGAGGAACAGAGAGAGAGAGAGAGAGAGAGAGACAGAGAGAGAGAGAGACAGAGAGAGAGAGACAGAGACAGAGAGAGACAGACAGAGAGAGAGAGAGACAGAGAGAGAGAGAGAGAGACAGAGAGAGAGAGAGAGACAGAGAGACAGAGAGAGAGAGAAAGAGAGGAACAGAGAGAGAGACAGAGAGAGAGAGAGACAGAGAGAGAGAGAGACAGAGAGGAACAGAGAGAGAGACAGAGAGAGAGAGAGACAGAGAGAGAGAGAGAGACAGAGAGAGAGAGAGACAGAGAGAGAGAGACAGAGAGACAGAGAGAGAGAGAGAGAGAGAAAGATTTGATTTTTAAGCAGACCTTTATTTTTCAGTCTTCTTACTGTTCAACAATAATATACATTCCTAAAATTCACAGATGACATTCCTAAAATAAACAGATGTTCCATCAGCACATGTCCATGAACTAACTGATCGTGCTCTACAGAGCACAGCACACTGTCATGAGTCCACACTGACTGGAAAGTCTCCAGATCCTGATTTGCTCTGTAGAAGCTGAAGTCCAAAAACAACCTGGATTTTAACATTTGTACAAACAACAGCTTCACATCAACAACATCGTCTGGCTCCTCCACCTTCCTCCTCCTACTCACGTACACGGCCATCTTAGCCTGACCAAGAACAAAGTTTATCAGCTGGCATTTGTGTTTGTGTTGTGGAGTGTATTTAAAACCACAAATAAAAACCTGCTTAGTAAAAAACTCTTTAAAACCACTAAAAACCTTCTCCAGAAGATCAAACAGAGGTTTCAGCCGACTGCACTGTAAAAAACAGTGAAACACCGTCTCCCTGTGCACACAGAAAGGACACTGATCAACAACATTCACATTAAGAACAGAGATAAAAGAGTTCACAGCAATGATTCCATGCAGGATTCTCCACTGGAGGTCTGCATGTCTCTTACACAAGGGGGGTTTGTACAAAGACTCCCAGGAGGGTCTAAACTCAGGAGCTAGCCCCAAATAAGTCCTCCAGGGGGAGTCACTGCGTGCGTTCAGTGTCTTTTTATTCAAAGTCTTAACAATCAGTTTGTAAAGAGTCTTTCCTGCAGCGTTGGCCAGTAGAGGACCAGAACAGTCCTTCAGGTCTGCAGACAGAGTGAACTCAGGAAACGGGTCAGTTTGGTCGGGCAGCAGAGAACCGTCCCCATAGTCCGACATCAGAGACATCTCTTGTCCTGTCAGCTGATGTCTCCAGTGCTTCAGCAACCGATCAACGACTCTGGTCGACCTCACCCCCAGACCAGCAGCCAGACCAGCAGGACAGTCCAGCTGAGGTCCCGTCAGCTCCACCACCTGCTCCAGAGTGGAAATCCTGGCACTGCAGAACTTTCCGGACAGGCTCGGTCCAGCCCAGTCAGGAAGATGAAAACGACCTCCAAACAGTACCGGCTCTTTAAGCAGCCAGTACAAAGAGTGGGAGTGTCCCTGTCTCTGCCTGTTCACCAGACTCCACACGTTAAAAACACTTTGATAAAATCCAGTGACAGAGGAAATGTTCACTTGCTGTAAATCCATTAAAAACAGAGACGAGCTCAGCCCCAGTTCTCCAAACCGCTGTAGAAGACAGCAGGCCAGCGGTCTCCAGACCAGGTCTGCAGGCCCAGTGAGTAGTCTCTGGAGGAACTGCAGGCGGAGAGTAGCCCCCCTGCTGGCCAGGTGAACTAGTCCATGTCCTCCTTCCTCTTTAGGGAGGAAGAGCACACTCTGAGGAATCCAGTGTAACCTGTCCCAAAAGAAATCAACTAACACTCTTTGAATGTTCCACAGGAGAGAGGACGGAGGGTCGATACAGGTCAGTCTGTGCCACAGGGCAGAGGAAACAAGATTATTGGCCACAAGTACACGACCTTTAAAAGACATCTTTGGCAACAGCCACCTCCATTTATCAAGACGTCCTTTTACTTTTTCTAAAACACCCTCCCAGTTTCTACTGACAAAAGTTTCATTCCCCAAAAACACTCCCAAATATTTAAAACCTCCTGACTTCCAAAAGAGGCCTCCAGGCAGACTGAGCCGACCCCTCAGCTTCTCTCCCACCATCACTGCTTCACTTTTCAGCCAGTTCACTTTGGCAGAAGATATCGACCCAAACAAAATCACAGTTTCTTTTAAAACATCGATATCTCTCTGCTGATTAACAAAAACAATGACGTCATCAGCATATGCTGACAATTTAAAACTGACTTCAGAGGCAGGAAAACGAACACCAGAGAGACCTGACCTCAGTCTGTGAAGCAGGGGTTCGATGGCTAAGGAATATAACATTCCAGATAATGAGCAGCCCTGCCTCACCCCCCTCTGTACACTAAAAGGAGCACTCAGGCCTCCGATGATCTTTAGCACACTCGCAATGTCACGGTACAAAACCTTGATCTTAGCTAAGAAACATGGGTTGAACCCAAAGGCGGTTAGAGTCCGCCATAGATACTGGTGTTCAACCCGATCAAAAGCCTTTTCCTGGTCTAGTGAAATCAGACCAGTGTCTACAGCCAATGAACCAGAGACTTCCAAAACATGCCGAATAAGAGTGATGTTATCACTGATGAGCCTGCCAGGCACACAGTAGGTCTGGTCTGTGTGGATGATCGACCCCATCACCTGCCTTAGTCTGGATGCCAGGACCTTAGACAGGATTTTGTAGTCTGTGCAAAGTAATGACACTGGTCTCCAGTTCTTTAGATCCTGAAGGTCGCCTTTCTTTGGCAGCAGAGTGATGACTGCTCTCCTGCAGCTCAGAGGCAGACGACCCCTCTCCAAACTGTCTCTTAAAACCTCCAGGAGATCCTCTCCCAGCACACTCCAAAACACTTTATAAAAGTCAACAGGAAGGCCATCAATACCTGGAGCTTTTCCATTCTGCAGACTCATGACAGCAGAGTAGAGTTCAGACAGAGACAGCTGGGCCTCAAGCTCTGTGTTGTTTTCAGCGCTGACTTGAGGAAGACCAGTGTAGAAAGACTCACACACCTCTGGACGATCAACGAACTCACTCGTGTACAGATCCTTATAAAAACCAGCTGCATGTTTTCTGATCCCAGCAGAGTCTGAGATCGATTGTCCACTGTTTGATCGTACAGAGTGAAAGATCTTCTTCTGTCCACTTTTCTTCTCCAGACCAAAAAAGAACTGAGACGGAGCATCCATCTGGGTGACATCCAGGAACCGAGACCTGACCAGAGCCCCCTGTGCTTTAACGCCCAGCAGGTGGGCTAAAGCCGACTTTTTAGATTTTAGGGAAGCTAAATGTCCCTGATTTCCTGTGGCATCAACTAAACCCTGTAGTTCTACCACTTCAATCTCTAGATCTCTCAAAGATCTGCTAATGTCTCTGGTGACATTGCGAGTGTACTGCTGACACAACTGTTTAATCTGACTTTTTCCAAAGTCCCACCACTGCTGAATGGTTTTAAAATCAGACTTAAGCTGTCTGTGAGTGACCCAAAAGTACTCCAGTGCAGACTTAAAAGCTTTATCGTGCAGCAGTGTGGTGTTAAAATGCCAATACGCACTCTGAAGTCTGACATTCTTAATAAAAACAGAACAATAAACGAGACAGTGATCAGTGAAGCCTACAGGGACAATAAGACACTCTTTAAAAACATTCATGTTGTGTTTAAAACAATAAAAGAGATAAAATATTGTCTTTAGAATGACTCCATGTGTACTGTCTGTGTGTGTGGTGTAAACTCCTCCACACATCCAGCAGCTCGTGTGTTTCTAAAAACTGTCTGAGTCTGTGTGAGGAGGCGCTGTGAGGCTCTTGGTGGTTTCTATCTAAACCTGGGTTTGCTGTACAGTTAAAATCCCCCCCCAAGAATAAATACTCCCCTGTGTTGCACTTTTTAACAGTGTCACACAAAACACTCAACACACCCAACCTGTCCACAGCGTGACATGGGACATACACATTAATCAGAGTCATCTTTACATTTTCATACTGCACTCTAATTTTCAATAAACAGCCTTCAATGACCTCCTCTACTTCACACGAAGCAGGCAGAAAGCCTCTAGAAAACATAAAACCAACTCCTCCACTACAGGTGGACTTATGGCTGAGGATCACCTCCCCAGGCCACTCCTTCCTCCACTGACTCTCGTTCTTAGAGTCACTGTGTGACTCCTGAAACATTAAAATATCTAACTTTTTGAACTCCATCAGTTGAAATAGTGCAGCTCTTTTTGCATCATCTCTCGCTCCATTTAAATTTAAGGTGCCAATTTTAAATTCACACATTGAGAGATAGGAGTTTAAAAAAGAAACAAGATAAAAACACAACAAGAGGAAAGAGATGAGACACAGTCTAAACATCATCATCATCGATTTGTGTTTTCGCTTTCCCGATCAGTTTTTTGAGACGACAGATCTCTTGACCTGTGAGGCCGTCGTCCCCAAAAGCACTGGAGCGCCAAGTTAAAGGCCGAGCTGAACTTACAAAACACTTCAGGTCTGGAAAGAAATCCTCTAAATTGAGCAGCCTGAGGCCCTTGGTGTCCTGTAGAAACTTTTTAATGTGAGCTGAGGTGTAAGTGACTGGACCTTCTTCTTGTGTGGACATGAGCTCACTGTCACTCTCTGCTCTTCCTGCTCCTGTCTTTCTGTCCTTCTTCACTGCTTTAGTACTGCCCTGAAAGCTTTCACTCTTCCTTTTCTGAGAAATCTTTAGTGACTCTTCATCAGACATATCCTCATCTTCAACATAATCAACACACACACTATTATTACTTTCCTGCCTTACCTCCTGACTTTCACTGATCAAACTTTTTTCTTTCTCACTTAAATCACATTCAGTTATCTCCTTTTCTTTGTCTCCCTGTTTCCTGTTCTTTACCTGGCCCTCATCACTGACCACTGACAGCTCTTCTACATCAGACACTTTACTTTTCTGAGGCCCAGCAGCAGCTCTGTCTGAAAGAACTCAGTACCGGCAGCATCGACCGGTACCCGCGTCTGCAGCCGCAGCCGGCCCGGGGGTCACAGCAGACGGCCCGGGGGTCACAGCAGCCGGCCCGGGGGTCACAGCAGACGGCCCGGGGGTCACAGCAGCCGGCCCGGGGGTCACAGCAGACGGCCCGGGGGTCACAGCAGCCGGCCCGGGGGTCACAGCAGCCGGCCCGGGGGTCACAGCAGACGGCCCGGGGGTCACAGCAGACGGCCCGGGGGTCACAGCAGCCGGCCCGGGGGTCACAGCAGCCGGCCCGGGGGTCACAGCAGACGGCCCGGGGGTCACAGCAGACGGCCCGGGGGTCACAGCAGCCGCCGTGACCTCAGCAGCCGGTGCTGCCTGAGTATTTCCCCGCACATGAACATTTTTTTCCGGGCATGAGCGGATTAAATGTCCCTCTGCACCACACCCAAAGCACTTCATGGTCGCTGATGTTGCGAACACCATGTAATTAAAACCATCGACTTTTAAATTAAAAGACAAATTAAGATCATCCGAGTTGTTTTTCATGACCATGAAAACTTGTCTTCTGTGACAAACAGCGAGCTGGTAGACAAACAACCTAAACAACAACAAACTACTAAACACAAACTATGTTAAAGAAAGAAAGAAAAAGCTCTTAATACAAACTGGTAAGTCCATTTTCATCTCCGGACCCACTGCGCCTCTGTCCAACGCCGCTCGTTTCAGCAGAACCTCCACCACTGGCTGCAGTCCACCTGTAGGGCTCACGATGCGGCCTTCATTGACAATTTTAATCTGCTCTGGAACCGCTACTCTCTTTTTAAAGCTGACGGACTTCACCCAAACAAAGCCGGCTCACACCTCCTAACTACAAACATCCAACACACAGTAGAGTACACGCCATGCAACTGACTATCAATAAATGATGACATCAATACAGCTGATTCCCAATCTTCCTCTATGGTTCCAGCACACCCAACTGTTTCTGGGGGGGCGGCAGTAGCTCAGTCTGTAGGGACTTGGGTTGGGAACTGGAGGGTCGCCAGTTCAAGTCCCAGTGTGGACCAAGTATGGAAGTTGGTCTGGTAGCTTGAGCACAGCACCAAAGCCCCTCCCCACAACCAGCTCAGGAGCGCCCGCTGTGTGCGCTCTGACATCTCTCCCTTAGTGCATGTCCATAGGATCCTGTTTGTGTGCATGTGTGTGCACTAACCCTATACTTCAGCCTATGTGTGTTGCATGACTACAGAGTGTAAAAACTGAAATTGTCCATCAATAACAGTTCATCTTAATCTCTTCCCCCACCAGCCCCCCCCCCCACCATCCAAAGGTCTGCTCCTCCATCCTCCCAGCTCTCTCTGTGAGCAACAGCTTCCCCCACTGGCCTCATCCCTCGTTACCACACAATGACACTGACATTGTCTGCAATAGAAACTCTCATTACAAGAAGCCATCCAAATAAAAACAAAATCACTGTTAAATCTGTCAATTTTTCAAATTTGTCAACCATCCCCTGTCAACCACTCCCTCACCCTTCACTCTGTAAAACACCACATCATAACCTGAAACTGGCTTTGCTGAATACTCGCTCCCTCAACAATAAAAGCCTCATTCTCCATGACCTCATAACCGACACCAACCTGGACTTCCTATGTCTCACTGAAACCTGGCAAAAACCTTTGGACTATTTCTCACTAAACCAAACCACACCCACAGGATACACATACATGGACAAACCCCGCCCCCCCAATGGACGGGGTGGTGGTGTTGCAGCCGTTTACAGGAAGGACATTAAAACTACCACCATTCCCATCCCTGCATTTGACTCATTTGAACACATTGCTTTCAAACTCTTTGGTCCCACTCCCCTAGTCACTGCTGTAATCTACCCCCCCCCCCCCCCCCCCCCCAAACCAAACCCTTCTTTTTTCAGTGATTTTCATGACTTTCTGACCCGACTCTGCTCCATCTCAACTTCTGTTCTGCTCCTTGGGGATTTTAACTTCCACGTCGATGACACTCAATGTAAAACTGCCAAAGAATTCCTGGACCTTCTTCACTGCCTCAACTTCACACAGCACGTCAATTTCCCCACTCACAGCCGCGGCCACATTCTGGACTTGGTCTGCTTCACTGGTCTCACAATCCATCAACTGTCAAGTCTCAACCTCAACATCTCCGACCATCTGGCTATAAACATGGACATTCTCATCCCTCTTCCCACTCCAAAACAAAAACGAAAGATCTCCTTCAGAAACATAAAATCAGTCGACCCCTCAGCTCTCTCAGCCTCTATTACCAGCAAAATCTCTTCCTCCCCTCCCCCTCAATTTAATAACCCCTCTGAACTCATCAACTACTCTAACAACACACTCTCCTTCTGTCTAGATCAACTGGCTCCCATCAAAACTAAAACCGTCTCATTCACACACTCTGCACCCTGGTACACTCCCGAACTCCATAAAATGAAAACCCGTAAACGCCAGCTTGAAAGACTCCACAAGAAAACCAGTTTAACAGTTCACTTCCAATCATACTCTGACTACCTCAAACAATACATGGAAGCTCTCAGCGCAGCCCGGTCCCCCTATTACTCACACCTCATCCACTCAGGCTCATCCAACCCCAAGGCTCTCTTCTCGACAATAAACAAACAACACCTCTCCCTCCTTCACAGTTGATAAATGCAAAGCTTTTCTTTCATTATTCCAGTCCAAAATTGACACCATTTACAGCAGCTTCAACACTCTCACTGTCCCCTCTTCACCCCTACCCGCATCCTCTCGCCTCATCCCCCAACCTCTGTCTCAGTTCTCCCCTGTGTCCCCAAATGAACTATCCATCATCAGCTCTAGCATGAAGTCCTCCACCAGTATTCTCGACCCCATCCCATCCAGTCTCGTCAAAAACTGTCTCCCAGCCATCGCGTCACTCATAACCTCAATCATCAACTCCTAAGGCATAATCTCTTCAAGAAATAAGGTAAGCCCAACAATTGCCTGGTTTAAAGGGTTTTAGATATCTGGACTCACGGCTTGAGAGGAACAGAGATAAAACTGTTGGTCTAGTATGGGAAGATTAACCCCTTGTGGGCTGAACCTCTCTACTAGTAGGGGGCCCTTTCACTGTGAGAGGCTCTCCCCCTCAAAACAAAAAGAGAGTCAACATGAAACAAAGTTTGTTGACATCTCTTTAAGGAGGTCACCTTTTCTGTGTTTAGTTAAAGTGCAATGTTCTAAAAGGTGGTTCAAAACGTTACTTATTGTTCAAAAGTGTCTTACTAAGAGCTTGTGGAGGTGTTGTTACAAAGATAATAGAACTATAACAGTTCATGAATACAAAACAAGAGGAGATTAAAGTAATGTCTCTAAATGTTA